>NW_011335106.1:36927-89582 GCF_000735185.1 Notothenia coriiceps | reverse complement strand
TGAAGTGATCTAGATGTTACTCTCATCTATGGACATCGATCGCCTACTGCTATATTTAACCATATATCGAGCCCGATCGTCGATTTCCAATTATTTAATGGAATTGTTCGCTTGTCTAGCCATTGTAATCGGGCTCTTTGAAGATCCAAAAATCCGCAGTTTTCTTACATTTCTGATCGGATTGGCAAAAACTTCAGAATTTGAATTGACCGCCATCCAAATGACAGCTTTTTTTTCCCCCAAAAGTGGGCGGAGCTGTAATTTGTGCCCGGAAGTGACGCATGTGTTACTCTCATCTATGCAAACGTCGAGACCGGCTTGATATTGAGTAAGAAAATGTTTTTATGAACCACACAGCTTCCAGTTTTCTAAGACCCGACCGGACAAAAAACGTGGTGCAGGCACGAAACATACTACCAATAGAAATACATTGATTTTAAAATCGTTCTGTGTGACACAAAAAAAGGGGATAATCGTGTTGGTGAACACAAATCAATAGATTGCATTTCGTGACTATAACACGTAATGCCGTGAGACTGGGTTGTCCGATGACAATGCCAGATCCTCTACTTTGGAAGGCCAGACAAGAAAATGAATCTGAATTGGAGGAAATGATGCGAAAGACCGAGATATAAGAAAAATAACAGATTGACCATCTAAAGCAGGGATGGGGAACCTCCGGCCCCCGGGCCGTATACGGTCCGAGACCATTTGATACGGCCCTCGAGGTAATTTATAAACACACGCAAAAAATAAATGAAAAATGTAAGAAATCTAGACCGCAATAGAATTAAACACGCGACTGCCTGTTTTTCCTGGCCAAGGACATTTTTCTTGAACACAACACGAGCGTAACGTGTCATCACGTGGTGTAGTGCTGCCGGAACGCCGCTCCAGCACTTCACAAATTGCAGTACACATAAGGAGCCGTACACATGCCGCAGTTTTTGCGTGGCTGTGTCTTTCGTTGTAAGCCCAGTGGCGATATGTTCATCTGTAATACTGATCATACAGTCAATAACGCGATCGGAAATAATATGCTACATTGCAATACAAGTACTTCTGGGTCTTTGTGTGTCACTCCGGAGATTGTTGTTATTAGCATCTGGTTAGCTAGCTATGCTAACGAATATAAAGAGCTTTTTCTACAACCAGGTGGAAGAGAGCTCTCTCCTGACAGACTGAGAGGCTGACAACCTCAGCTCAGTGAGGTAAAGGCACACCTTTACACAATCATTATAGTTATAAAAAAATACTATAATGACAGTAAAAAAAAGTAGTTATTAATAAACAAGGATACAGTTTAAAAGGGGAGCGATTTGTAAAATATCCATAAAGAAAAATAAATCTGTTTACAGTTATGTTTCATTTGGATGTTGAGAGATGTATCCACAGATCTCTTAATGTTGCTCTCAAAGTGCACCAGATGGATGCTTTTAACTTCGATATTAAAAAAATATATATCTTCCTGGGGGAGAATGCCCCCGGACCCCTCTAGAGGAGGTTAGGTCCACCCCCCACTTAAATCAAGTTCACATGAATAGTATACTAAATACATTTGCTCACATCTTGTGCCCACATACAGTATTTCTATTTTGGTGGTCATGCCACAACTGTGCACGTGCATGCATGCGCGAGTCATAGTGAGTGTCTGCATTTAGGTCCTTACGCCTTTTACACACTCTCTCCAAAGCACAACATAAAAACTTTGAAAATAAAACAGAAAGATATCTGGATTAAGAGGTTGCTTTATCTTTGCACAGCATGAAAGAAAGGCAAAATGAATGGGCTGTGATTTTAGTATTTTTAAGCAGAGATTGAGTTCAATCATTTGTACGGCCCTCGGAGGATGTTGTGTCCCTTGAGAGGAAAAAGGTTCCCCACCCCTGATCTAGAGACTGACAACAGTGATACCTAAATTCCTCATTAAGAGAACATCCAGCGGCCCTATCCTCCATCTTTGTTCAAAGAGCATTATAGAGATTGGACTATGAAGTGTCCAGAACAACAACGGATCATTTGGTGGCTAACATATGGATGCACTAGACTAGCAAGGAGTGGTCAACATTGCTTGATTATAAATTATTTCAGTTACAGAGTTATAAAACACTGGTGGTGTGTTCCTTTTATAATTGGATACATGTAAACGAGAAATCTAAATTATCTCAAAGGTTGTTTAGGGACATTGGGGATATAGCATCTCCATTTACAGTAAGATAATTTTTAAAAGGGAAATCGCTTCATCAAAAGTGCCTGAAAGAAATGTGTTCCCAGAACATCAAACCCTGCATTCATGTTAGGAACATACTTAGAAATGTTGACAGGTACTCCAGCCAGAATCGTATACTTAAATATGACATTAGCAGCTGAGCAGAAAATTGCATTTCAGCATCAACTAAAGTGCAAAAAAAACTGAACAAAAGACATTATCTTTGTTGATGGAAGACAGATGTCTGCAACACCCATAGACCAAAATCCTGAGTTATAATGATTCCAATGGGGCTCTGTTAGGAAAATCCAGCACCACACACAGTGCTGGTACTCTCCAATTGATCATTACAAAAACAGAGAGTTGCCCCAGGTTTGTTTATTTTGAAACCCATCAGGACAGCTCTGTGTCTGAAGAAGCATGCCTACCACCTGTCAATCACAAAGGCACAACTCGGCCCTAATAATGCCCACAAAAATGCAGAGAAACAAACATGTCCACAGAATAGGTGATAACGCCAAATTTCAAATACCCTTTTACAAGGAAGGAAGTTATTTATTTCCCAGTATGTGGGCGGATATTAGGCGCCAACATAAACTTCTTTGAGTCAACTAGTGCAATGTATCTAAAGCTCAGCATTTATGGAGAGTAATTTTTTTGTGACCATATACTGGCTATAGTAGTTATTCTCTTCTGGTATCGGTAAAAACGATATACTGATGCATCTAATTTAAAAGCTTGGATTCAACATTTTTGCCCAGTGAAAGAAAATTGCTCAATCAATAATGATCCGATATGTGCATGCTATAATGCAACGGGTGTTTGTGTTTTACATAAAAGATTTTGAATCTTAAACATTTGACCACAGTTAATGGGGTTGTGCTGCTTTCTAGTATATAACTTGTGTGAGCGGACACTTTCTGTAATGCAATGTTTGTGTCTGTTCCTGCAATGGCTAATGGCCAGTCCTCCTCCCCTGCATGGGCTTTAAGCATTCTGCAATTCAGAGGAGATAAAGGGAATAGCAACGATCATTTATAATTGAAACAGGTCATCGGCTGCTCTCGTAATGTTAAGTGTTTTGTTTAGTTTAGAACTTTTTCTGTTTTGTACTGGGGATTCTATCTTCATTGATTCATGTGTGGCTTGACTTTGACAGTCTGTTGCTAGAATATCCCATATCATGCCTGCATTTAGACAGAAATAAATACTATTCTCTTGCAATACCTTGATAATTGTGTTACACGCTTACAGTATTGTCCATTATCGGGTTTGCACTATACTGCTGGGAAGGTATTTGAGACCTCGACCTTCAGTGACACAGCATGTGGTTGTAGTGACAATGAAGACAAACACATTAGAAAGCATCATTGATTTGTGTTATTGGTTTAAGTTTAGGTGAATACAAGGGTATGATACATAGTTCCAAGCTCATTCAATCATATTGCCACATTAGGCCTAAGAAGAAGTTATAGATGCAAGTCTCTTATAACTCTCAGTTTCTTATACTGTAAGTCCCTGAGAGTGAAAACAAATTGGTGATCCATTTTAGATATATATATACTGTATATATACTGTAGATATAGATCAGATATAGGTCATTTACAATTATATAGGCCTTTATGAATTTTGTTTTCATTATGTTATATTTTTGCAGGTGACAAAAAACTTTATAAGTAGTTTTTCAGAAGCATCTTTACTTCCTCTGTTAAAATTGATGCATTTTTGCTTTCGTAACCAACACGTTTCTTTTCAGTTTTTCGTTACCGTTTTTCTTTTTTTTATGTATCCCGGCAAATGTTATTTTCAATTTTAAATATTTGCTTTTCCTGTTGAAAGTCTTGAGACTGTAATGTATACAAATGAATATTAATGCAAGTAAAGGCCAATGAGTAGGAATCCTTTCTTCTCACAATCTTACAGAAAAGATAAGTTATCTTATCACCTGTTCTTAGACTACAAACACAAAAATGGAAAGAAATATAATCTGATTAATAAAGTGGATCACTTGAATTTATTTATTTGTCCCTGTCAAGGCTATCGTTGAATTGCTTGCACTTGTTTCATTCCGCATGTCATCTAAATTTGATTCCGTTGTTTCATGCTTGCTTATAAATGATTGACTTAGACATAGGTTTTCATTTCTGCACTGCCTTAAATGACACCAGCTTTCATAATGGGCTGTTTTTTTAAATGTTTTTAGCATCATGCCAAGATGCAAGCGCTGAAAAATGATCTCGGTGACAATCACTGATGTATTTACAGAAATGGTGATGGATTCTCTCCCTCTGTGAAAATAAACCAATTACCTAAAGTAGCATCAGCTTCATCTTCCCCCCTCTTCCTCCTCTTCCATTTCTTATCAGCGCCATTCACTGCTGTCAAGCCCCGATCCCAGATCGCCATCTCTCCATCTCTCCATCTCTCCACCTCCCTTCTTCTCACTTTAACACCTCAAACTCCCGAGGCCCCTGTTCCTCCAGCCGTACCCTCATGCTCTCTCGCTCATCCTTCCCTAATGTACTGTCTACTCCTTTATTTGAGCCCCATCTCTGCCTCCTTCCTTCCTTTTCTAACACCCCTTTCCTTTCCTCCCCACCACTCCCTCCGCTATCCATCACACTGAGTAATGGCCGTCAGGGCAGGGAGTCACCCTGCAGCTGTCTGGGACAGACACTGATCACACACACAGTCACTTTGGGCTGAGGGCACGGCCATTCATTTTATACATGGTCTCATGTACTCACACATACTGTGCTTTACGTTGGCCGACAGGGGCCAACGCGTTACAACTGCCTAAACACTTCGATTAGGAGACACGTGCTGCAGTTCAGGAAACGATTCAAATAGTTTGTAGTCAGCGCTGTGCATGTTTGGTCAAGTAGGTTAATGTCTTGTTGATGCTGTGGATGTGTTGTCAAGTTGTTGAAGATGTTTCTTCATTTGCACATGTTTTAGCACATTTGTGTTTTTATAATTGCATAGTTTTTAAAGTGCAGCGTGTTTCTCCCAATGTACGTTTATTGGACCGTTGCAGCGCCTTTCCACAGGTCCGCCCCCATAGTACTTTCTAGGATAAAGCAATCAAAAGAGCCCAGATGAGGCTGATTCCACCAATTTGGGGTTAGAAGGTGAATACATTGTGCTTCCATTGCACAACTGTATTCCCACTGTTGTGCATTTCACTCTGTAAGATGGCTGAATGGAGTAGAACAGTTATTAACAGCAAATTGTATTTGCTGTGTATTGATCCGTTTTCTCCTAACCTTGATTATTGCGACAATAACAGGGATTGACACGGGTGTCCACATTTACATTGTTTGTTTATTGACCTATTCCATTCTCTTTTACAGTTTTCACCAGCATTTATGACCCTGGGGCTTCAGTAAGCCAATGAGCTAACATTACATAATTAACAAGGTTTTCTTTCTGTACCCAGAGTACATTTAAACCAGGCTCATTTTCCTGAGCAGTGATTGTGTGCCTAAATCCAAACAATACAGACTCCTGTTGACATATTGAGAGGGCCTATAGCTCCCGTTTACTAGTTTGTCATTGGGCCACAACTCACTTCTATAGTGGTCTCTGAAGTGCAGTTTTTTAAGCATCGGCTGGGTACAATCCCATGGAAGGGCACAGTAATAGGCCTCACGTATATCCTTTGGGTGCTTACCCTCTTAATGATATCTTAATTGCCTTTTTGTTCATATTATGAAATTTTAATGGCCTTCTGAGCTTTTACCTTAGTCTGTTAGCCCCTCACATCAAGACTGGTTATGACATAATTTGTCAAACATTATGTCCCATTTGTGATTTGGGAGCTACTAAATTATAAATGGGGCAACAGTTAAAGGAGAACGACCGCTGATGTTGTTAATACTTGTGAAAAAACAACCAGGACTAACGCCTAACCAAATGCAGCCAACCAAAGTCTTTATGTGTGGAATATTTGTCTTATGCTAATTCTTTGACAGTCTAATCAACAGGGAAAGTAGTATTGCACTAATGTAAAGGTCCCTCAAAGGGGCCTTCTTAGGCTTTATGGGTATTCCCTCTCCTGTAATGTGATATAAAGGTCTTGGGGCATATATGGTCTTCAAATGCTAAAATCTCAATGTTCCCTCCAGAGGGAGTTTCTCTCCCACACCCCCTCCATAACATGATGTCATCATTATGTAACATTCACACTTTTTTTTTTTTTTACTGCCACCGGCAGTGGCTCAGTCAATAGGTGGTTGGACTGTGAACTGTAGGGTCGCCGGTTCAAGTCCCTGACTAGACCTAAATATGGAGTGTGGACTGCTACTTGGAGAGGTCCCAGTTCACCTCCTGCCCTGCCGTGGTGCCCTTGAGCAAGGCACCGGGCATCCCCCTTCCCCCACTCCCATTGCTCCCCAGGCACTGTTCACTAGCTGCCCACTGCCCCTGGTACTAGGAGGTTATGGGTTAAAAGCAGAGAACCCATTTCACTGTGTGTGCTGTGTGCTCTGCATGTGTGACCATTAAAGAGGGTTTCATCCCTCTGATTCTATCTATGATTCTCTATCTAGCAATCGAACACATTGTATGTGATAGGCTAAGGGGAAAGACATATCTAAGTGTAAAGAGAGCTGGCCAGCTAACCAATCAGAGAATCAGAGCAGACTGTCTGCAGTCTGCTCTGGATTCAGACGGAGGGTGAAAAGAGGTGCTGCAGCACAGGCAGTATTAGAAAAATAAAGACCTTTTTTAACATTAAAGCATCTAAACATGTCAAATACAAATATGAACCTTAACATTAGCATTTTAGGTATGTACATGAATAACTAAATATGTTGGCAAACATGCTTATTCATCTCTTTTTTTGTGATCACATGTCTCATATCTACAGCTAAAGCAAGTAGATGGTAATCCTGGCTTAGCATAAGGACTGGAACACATACATGTGGGCCTTTCATAGCTGAAAGGCTCATGTGTACTATAGTACAGTATAGTATAGTATGCAGTTTAAGCTATTTATTCCTTTTTCCATCATTGTGTAACTTGCACTATTTTACCACACGTTTTGTTACTTATCGCTTTTCATGTCTGAAACGTTGCACTGTTGGAAGAGCTAGGGACTTAAAATGTTCCTTGTCAACAACAACAACAACAACAACGCTGTAGCTTTTGTGAGTGTGACAATAAAGCCTTTGAAACCTTGAATTGAGGTAAAGACTTTTTTCGAAAATATATTGTGAAAAAAAGTTGTACAGTCAGAAAAGTACTGTATGCCTGTAACAGATTGTAACACGAATCAGAACAACATGTTGTTATACGAATTAAAGTTTTTGGGCACAGATTGGTTAAAAACAACTTTCAATTTGTGAGTGATTGCATCAGTTAAGGCTTGGTGGGACAAGTCAGAGATTCTGCTTTGAAAAAAAAAGGTCTATTAACATGTGCTGGAAGGCAATATTTCTCCTCTGCTTCCTTTATGCTAATTAAGCTAAACTAACTAGCTTCTGGCTGTAGCTTAATTTAAATGAAGAGATATGAGAGTGGTATCATTCTTATCTTACTCTCTGCAAGTAAGTGAAAACATTTCATGACAACTCCTTTAAGCATGTTTCAATTACAACTGTGATTAAGCTACAGTTTTGCTAATATTATCGTCTGTTTTCACAAGCTTGTTCTTAACATGTCATGTCCTTAATTCTACCTGAGAAATTGTGCACCTTTAATATTCTTATAGTCTCCTTTTCACAGAAGCCATTATGACAGGAAACGCACCAGAGTAGGCAATATAATAAACTATGACTGAATTCCATTCAGCTGCTTTGCATTTCACAGCTCCCCTGTCACTCTGCCACTGTGTTAACATTAAAAGTAACACCTTTGCATTTACTACCACGGCTGTCATAACTCATAATGACTGCTCTTACAAAGGGATGTTTGTGCGACCTGAGTTTCAACAGTCACATTAAAACAGTTACTAAATCAGCTTACTATCACCTAAAGAACATATCTAGGATTAAAAGACTAATGTCACAGCAGGATTTGGAAAAACTTTTCCATGCTTTTATCTTCAGTAGACTGGACTGCAATGGTGTCTTTACAGGTCTCACTAAAAAATCTATTAGAAAGCTGCAGCTGATTCAGAACGCTGCTACTCGAGTCCTTACCAACACTAAGAAAGTGGATCACATCGCTCCTGTTCTAAAGTCTTTACACTGGCTTCCTGTGTGTCAAAGAATGGATTTCAAAATACTGCTGCTGTTTATAAAGCACTGAATGGTTTAGGACCAAAATGAATTTCTGACCTCCTGCTAAATGATGAACCATCCAGATCTCTCAGGTCTTCAGGGACTGGTCAGCTTTCTGTCCCCAGAGTCAGAACTAAACATGTTAAAGCAGCGTACAGTTATTATGCTCCAAATATCTGGAACAAACTCCCAGAAACCTGCAGGTCCGCTGCAACTCTGACTACTTTTAAATCCAGGCTGAAGACTTTTCTTTTTGTCGTTGCTTTTAATTGAACTATTCATATCTTAGACTGCACTGTAACTTTTATCCATGTATTTTTTCTTTTAATGTTTATTTTATTAACTTTTCTTTTTAATGACTGATTTTAAATGCCATTTTCTTAATGTCTTTCATTTTTTGTAAAGCACTTTGAATTGCCTTGTGTTGAAAAGTGCTATATAAATAAACTTGCCTTGCCTTGCCTTAGTGGCAGAGATTGTGCATACAAACAGAACCTTAAACACTGTCATGTACGTCTGTACGCTAGTTGAGTAAACCAAATACTGTGTTTATTTTATCTGAGGAATTGGTGATTTTAATGACCGGATGAGTTGACACTCTCAGGAAAGTTGGGCTTTTAAAGCTAGTCTGCCAATCTCACTGCTTTTTTTCAATGATCTGTTTGTTTTTGTTTTTTAAATGAAATTCATTGCAACTTGTTTTTTCCCTAGGACTTTGTATGTTGTTGTATGCTTGTAAATAATGTTTATGAGTATCTAGAAAAGTGCCATGTAAATTAAATATGTTATTATTAATACAATATTCAAAGGAACAGTGCAGAGGCTATTGTGAAAAGGACATTTACTCAAATTCTGAAGTACATTTTTGATGTACTTTTCTCGAGTACAGTGTATGTTGATTTTATTAGCCTTGCATTTCAAACTGCAACATTTAAAGTAAATGTACAAATGTATTTATATTGCATGGCAATCTGTCCATACAAGATAATCAGCTTTAGTTTAATACAGAGTTAAGCTAAGGCACACCATTTTATTAACATTTACGTTCACCTACTGAATAAAAACAAAAACAAAAATTCAGGCAGTGGGCGTATAATATTAACCCTTAAAGTATGAGCCTACAGACAGATTACATAGAATAACTCAAATCTACAACAAAGACAATAACTGCTAGTAATACTGTTTATAAGTAATGTAACAATTACCTGATTTTTTTTGTATGTAACTGTAAGGGAATAGAGTCACCTTAATGGTTTGTATCTTGTTATCCTGATTACATAATCCTGTTACAAAAGTTCAATTATTGAAAGAAAGCTGTAGGCCTATAGCTGTCGACTGTACAAACTATGATCACCAGTACAATACATTTGACAAATTCGACTTGGTTTCTATAGTTATTTGAATCCAAAATCCAAAAAAAAAAGATGTTTGCAATTTTTTTCCCCACATTTTCTTTTGTATAGGATATGTACATTTCGGTTGATCGGTTCACCGTCTTTTTGGAGGTCGAATATTCGAATATACATTTGCTTTCAATTCCCATCCCTAGTAAGAACCAGTAAGTTCCCTGGTCCCCTTTCATACAGTAATGTGCTTAAAAGGAAAAGTGTGCAGACGCGAGGGGGCGACGTCGCTCTCTGCAACACCCTGTCGGATCCAGGGAGGGGGAGAGGGAGGGAGGGGGTAGAAAGAGAGAGGGAGGAAGAGAGAGGATCTGCTGTGCGCTCCTGCTCCGAGATCCGACTCCAGTGTCAGCTCGATTCAGTCACACAGCTCCGGCTCAGACATGGCTGGAAATTCATCTAACGTCTCCTCTTTTGTTTCTTTCTGACTTCTATGGCGAGATGCAGAATCGCGAATCTCGCGCTGTTTAATCCGCCGCACAATGGGCACGTCGCTTTGCATTAACTGGCCGACATTGTTGCATTACATTTGGAGTCAGAGACGTATGCTAATTAGCCTCAATTACACTCTTTTTCATATTTTTGACATCATCCTCCAATAAGTAGTTAGACCCCCGCTACTACTCCCCATTTGCATTTTTAATGTACGCCTTATGAATTAAATTAGGGTGTGATGCAACTTCACTACAGTTAAGGCCAGTACGGTGGGGGGGTTAATGATAAGAATGGGAAGATAGGGGAACTAATAGACTCCAGGCTATTAGCAACACGGTGGGACTAAAGCATGGTGCTTCATTACACTGAATTAAAGGAAGTCGTGTGTGATGCTGCTCTGATGGAACCTCGGATCGCACTGATGCTCGCGAGCAAACAACACAGGAGATATTACTTCATTTAAAATGCTTTCTGTTGCCCCCCTATTGTGCATTTGTGTTTCTATCTGAGAAAGAGTGAGAGAGAGAGAGAGAAGGGTAGATTGAATTGCGTCAAGGGCAAATTCATGACAGTCATTGTACTTTTTTATAGCAATCTCACATCCATTCGTCACACTAGAGGTGAAGAAAATAACATTATTTTATGATTAAAATGAATAAAAGCATTTTTTATAGTATGATATTTCAGAAATTCCAGCACTCGTTGTAATTTTATCCGCACAGGCTTTGCGAACTGTCAGCCACAGTTATTCGACTTCCTTAATTCACTGGATGTGTAAAACATTTAATTTCCCTGCTACAACTGAGGCCGGACCCGGAGGAGAGAGGGGAGAAGAGAGAGGAGCGCAGTGGCACTTAACTGGTTTTGTTATGAGGGGCCCGGTGTGTGCTCTGGCTGGCGTCGCGCAGCCCCAATCAGGTGCCATTACAGCCGGTGTTTGAGCATACCATTGGCTGGTGGGGAAAGGAGCTGTGCGCAAAACCAACCCCGCTGCTCACAGTCGCCTTACAGAAGCCGAGCTGCAAACATCATCCGCTTTGAGCGCTTAGGCGCAGTGATTACATGCTCTCAGAGAGAGATAGAGGGAGAGATTCGCGGGGCTTTATTTAGAAGTTGCATTTATGGTAGATTTGCAGTGCGTAAAAGCAGGACTTTTTTCCCTACTCGTGTGGAATGTCCATGTTGTTTTGTGACTTTGTGTGAAGAAGAGGCTGTCTGTTCTGAGCACAGGGAGTGTTGGCTATGCGTCCTGGCTGCAGCCTGCAATGTTTGCGCTGACGCCAAAACTCACAGACCGGTGCAGAATTGATTAAAACAGAGGAGCTCGGATCAAATGGCTGTGCTTCTCACAGCTGAAACGACACAATGTTCCACTGACCCGAGGCACAGGAGAGGAATTTCACAATCGTGCAGCCTTGTTGCTGTTTATTTCACTGCCTTTTTGCGGACAGAGGACATGGGAAATGCAAATGTATTGTAAGAAAAAGGAATAACACTTTTTTTTTTTCATCTTGAAGTGCACTTTGTGAGAGGAGATGATTTGGTTAATACTCCTTCTCTCCATCCTGCATGGAGCTGTTTCTCAGCTACACTACTCCGTGCCAGAGGAGCAGGAGCCTGGCTCCGTGGTTGGGAATATTGCAGAGGATTTGGGGCTGGACATTACCAAACTTTCCGCTCGCCGTTTCCAGACGGTGCCCAGTTCGCGGACACCTTATCTGGAGGTGAACTTAGAGAACGGAGCGCTTGTGGTGAAGGAGAAAATCGACCGAGAAGAAATCTGCAAGCAAACCACCCCGTGCCTATTGCACCTGGAGGTGTTTCTGGAGAACCCGCTGGAGCTGTTTCGCGTTGAAATTGAAGTGATGGATATCAACGACAATCCACCCAGCTTCCCTGAGACGGACATTTCCGTGGAAATATCCGAGAGTGCCATCCCCGGGACCCGTTTCCCGGTAGAGAACGCCTTCGACCCGGACGTGGGCACGAACGCTCTCAGCACATATGCCATCACGAACAATAACTATTTTTACCTTGACGTGCAGACACAGAGTGACGGGAACAAGTTCGCGGAGCTGGTTCTAGAGAAGTCTCTGGACCGGGAGCAGCAGGCTGTGCACCGCTACGTGCTGACGGCTGTGGATGGGGGCATCCCGCAGCGCACTGGGACGGCTCTCCTGGTCGTTAAAGTGCTGGACTCGAACGATAACGCGCCCACCTTTGACCAGTCAGTGTACTCTGTGAATCTGCGGGAAAACTCTCCCGTGGGTACTCTGATCATCCAGCTCAACGCCACAGATGTTGACGAGGGACAAAATGGGGAAATAGTTTATTCTTTCAGCAGCCACAACGCCCCGCGGATAAAGGACTTATTCAACATTGACGCCAGGACAGGTAGGATAGAGGTGGCGGGAGAGGTGGACTACGAGGAGAGCAGCACGCACCAAATTTACGTCCAGGCTAAAGACATGGGAGCTAACGCGGTCCCCGCGCACTGCAAAGTGCTGGTGAAACTCGTGGACGTGAACGACAACACACCGGAGATTGGTTTCAGCACTGTGACCGAGTCCGTGAGCGAGCAGGACGCCCCGGGCACCGTCATCGCACTTTTTAGCGTCTCAGACCGGGACTCCGGCGAAAATGGACACATGAGCTGCGAGGTTTTGGGAGACGTTCCTTTCAAGCTCAAATCCTCCTTTAAAAACTACTACACTATCGTGACAGACGGACCACTGGACAGAGAGAACACAGACTCCTACACCATCACCGTGGTGGCCAAAGATAAGGGTCAGCCGTCGCTCGCCACTAGCAAGTCCATCAAAGTGCACGTCTCCGATGAGAACGACAACGCGCCCCGCTTTACGCAGGCTGTTTATGATGTTTATGTGACTGAGAATAACGTGCCCGGGGCTTTCATCCACGCTGTGAGTGCCATGGACCCTGATATAGGACAAAACGCTCTCATTACCTACTCCATATTGGAGTGTGAAATACAGGGCATGTCCGTGGACACGTATGTATCCATAAACCAGGACACCGGCTATCTTTACGCGCTGCGCTCTTTTGACTACGAGCTGCTGAAGGAATTTAGTTTCATGGTGCATGCTAAAGACGGTGGAGCTCCCGAGCTCTTCTCTAACGCCACTGTCAATGTGATCATAGTGGACCAGAATGACAACGCACCCACTGTTATAGCCCCCATCGGTAAGAACGGCACAGCTAAAGAGCACCTGCCGCGCTCTGCTGAGCCCGGGTACCTGGTGACGCGCATCATGGCTATGGATTCGGATGATGGCGAGAACGCACGGCTGTCCTACAGCATTCTGCGGGGCAACGAGATGGGGATGTTCCGCATGGACTGGAGGACGGGGGAGCTGAGGACAGCCCGCAGGATCTCCCCCAAGAGGGACCCGCAGGGCTACTACGACCTTCTGATCGAGGTGAGAGACCACGGGCAGCCCCCTCTCTCCTCTTCTGCGAGCGTGAGTGTAATATTAGTGGACAGCGTGGTGGAGGGCCGCAGTGGGGACCGCGGCTCGGCCTCCAAGGCGAAGGAGACCTCCCTTGACCTCACCCTCATCCTCATCATTGCCCTGGGCTCTGTGTCATTCATCTTCCTCCTGGCCATGATCGTGCTGGCCGTGCGCTGCCAAAAGGACAAGAAGATCGACCTGTACACGTGCCTGCTAGCCGGAGAGTGCTGCATGTGCTGTGGCTCGTGCTGCAGCAGGCAGGCCCGCGGCCGGAAGCAGAAGAAGCTGAGCAAATCCGACATCATGTTGGTCCAGAGCACCAACGTGACGTCAGGGGTCGGGCCCGTGGGGCAGGTGCCCGTGGAGGAGTCTGGTGTGGGCGGCGTGGGAGGGGGCTTCGGCTCCCACCACCAGAACCAGAACTCCTACTGCTACCAGGTGTGTCTGACACCGGAGTCAGCCAAAACGGATCTGATGTTCCTGAAACCGTGCAGCCCCTCCCGCAGCACGGATACGGATCACACCAACCCCTGCGGCGCCATAGTGACGGGTTACAGTGACCAGCAGCCGGACATCATATCCAACGGCAGCATTCTCTCTAATGAGGTAAGAGCAGCTTGAATCAGCCATCACTGAAAGTGGAAAAAGACCCATGATTCAACCCAGATCATACATATCTACAGAGATTCACGCTCTGTGTCTGCTTCACGTCAAAGTCTGTTATCCACCCAGGTCACGCGCAACACAAGTCCCGAGAGGATGTGTGTGTGTGTGTGTGTGTGTGTGTGTGTGTGTGTGTGTGTGTGTGTGTGTGTGTGTGTGTGTGTGTGTGTGTGTGTGAGTGTGTGTGTGTCTATAAAAGGTATGCCATTGACTGGATTAATATGTAGGCGTATAATACCTGTATGTAATCCGCTTGTGTGTGTTTTGTGTAGGAGAAAGAGAGGCTAGGTGATGATGTCTGTATTGAGTCCTTTGAGGCGGGGCTATGGAAAGCTTAAATGAGATTCAGTTTAAAGAGAGATAGAGTGGTAGCTAGTGCCTAGCACTCTGCCATGAGCACTGCATACTGCCTCTATATAGGCATACAAGAGACTCCTTTTAGGGATGAGAACATTATTGTTTGGCTACTGTGGGTTGTATGACATGTGTGTGTGTTTTGTGTGTATAGGGGTTTCATGCTGGTTACATATCAAGCTGTCCACAATTAAATAAATGATAAGTCAACTAACATGCGATTTTGACGACAAATGGAACATATTTTATACAGCATTGTATCCAGTCCTTTCAACCTCCTCTTCTTAAGTTATCATTCAAACATTCACACCCCATTGATACAGAGCAGTGTGCCAATTGCTTTAGTAAGCTAACATTCACACATCGTTGATAGAGAGCAGTGTGCCACTTGCTAACATTCACACACCGTTGGCCATGCCGATTGAAAGACGACCGCACTATCTCAGTCCAACTCGCCCAATGTTTGTACAAAAGCTTGGATCAAGTGACTTAATCAACAACATTTCTAAAATGAAGTTGTTCCACCAAGAATCATGCAAGAGCACCACCTACAATCTTCTTCTTTTACGAATTGTTCGGACCAGTTTAGCCTTTATAAGTGATCTTCCCATATGAAAGTGTGAGATAGGGGTGATAACAAGAATAAAGGGACTGCCAGCTCTACCAAATGGTCCACCATTCTAAATCTCGTGTTTACTAAAGATGTTCTGATAAGGTTCTTCACCATAAAAAAAAGGATGGTAAAAATAAATCTTAGTTGACTAAGACTAAAAGCTAAGTATGGCACGTGTATTTGCCATGAATTTCTGCAGCGTTTGCATAAGTAAATATGGATGTGCACATTCATATGCACATATATGCAGAGCATGCACCAACAGTGTGTACACTCTTATTGTGGATGTGTGTTTGTCACACACACATATTCTATTTCAGGGTTTTGTGGCAGGGTCTCATCCCTCATTCTGTCTCCCCCACACGTTGGCTCTCCGCAACACTCGGCTGATCAGTAATTCATTTCTAGAACCTTTGCATAGCAATTATCAAAGGAGGGCTGGATAGAAGGCTTCCTCATGGGACCAGCGCGGCACACTCTCCCTTTTGGTGCACCTCGGAATATTTCAAATCAAGGGGAAAACCATTTCCAGTTGGCATATCATCAACTACACCTGCCGTGGCTTCCCGCTCGGCCGCTCGTCTGACACTTTAGAAAATAAGTCTCTTGACTAGGTTTTAAATCAAAGGGACGCTTGCCTGTGAGGATTGGATATCAGCAGATACCTTAAAAAAAGTTGGCAAATGGCTTTTCTGAAGGCAGCGTGTCTGGAGTGAGGTACCGCTGTGTCAGGAGCCAAAGCACTATTGATTGACTGCAAGACCTCCCAGCCTTTTTTTTATTGTTAGATCCGAATAAGACTTGGTTTACCTCTTTAATTTCCATCATGAACCTAATAGGAGATGGCGGCAAGAATGATTAAGCAAAATAAAAAAATAAAAAAGGACAGACAAGAGAGGATTACATATTCATTGGCAAAAAAAGAAAATAATATTGGCACCTAAGAAACGTTCGATCAGATGTGGAAGGCTGTGTGACGGGTGGCAGACTGGAAATGATCATTATCTTGACGTTTGTTGTGGTGGGAACAACAGCCGTGACAAATGGGACAATTAAATCACTGTGGCAACGGTGTATTAGATGGCTGATTATGAATTAGTGGCGGGCACCGTGTTGCAGTTTCCCCATGTCAGCCAGCTGTCAGACGAATTTAGCACACAGGGTTCTGAGACACACTCCTCTCAGGCCAGAGATACTGACAAAACTGTGGGCTGTGAACCCTGACTCCATCATCAATTACACCGAAAATACTGTCTTAGTTTAATATCAAAAGCTCACTTAATGAAAGCATGGAGACCTTGCTGAATGCAAAGGACAATAAGTTGTGAAAAGGCAGAATGCTTACAAAAGACAATAAAGTTGCGAAAAACTGAAAAAAGGCAGTGTAAAAGAATTATAGCACCTAACTAATATTTTAATCAACAATATGTCTTTTTATTATTTATTTTAATGTCTGATTATTTTCCTGATCAATATTGAAAATTGTTCATAATGCTTCCCAAAGTTCAATATGTGTTTGACCCAAAGATAGTCAGTTTAGGATCATGTAAGAGAAATAGCAGCAGAAAGTCCTCGAATACAAGTTACTAGAACCGGAAAATGTTTTGAAAATGTACTCACAGGATGTCACAATCATTCAATAAGGATAGATGACACCAGAACATCTTACAAGTACAACTTCTAAAGGCTAGAGAAAGTAAATGGTCCAACGTAAGGCTTCAAAAGCCCACAAGCAGATGCAAACAGGAAATACAGTATCTCTATTTGAAAAGGAGAAAATCTATGACAGCAAATTGGATAAAAAAACATAGCCTCATTAAAAAAAAAAAAAAAAAATTGCATTTAGACTGTTACAGGTTAGGATGTCACCACTTCTTCCAAACTGACTGGCTGGTTGAATATCAATTAAAGTCACAGTAGACAAAGGACAAGATCAATTTGATTAACTAATTGCCTTGATTTCTTTGATTACTTTCTTACCTCAAACAAAGCACGTACAAAAAAAAAGAAATATTACATGACCTTTTCATAACGCGGTTAAGGTCGATGGAGGAGTGGATTCACTGTGACTTACTGAGTTCTGTGTGGAAATGAATCAAAAACTCAAACTCATTAATGTAATGATTAGCAAAACACTGACGCATCTCGTCGAGTGGCTCGGTGAATGTGTGAATGGTATGAATAGGCTGGGCTTTCTGAAGGAACTGAATAGCACATTAAGTGTTCTTCTATGAAATGGAAGAAAAAAGGAAGTCATGATCCTTCTTGAATAGGGCCTAAAATATGCTGAAAACATGAGATCCAAAAGAAAGAAAGAACAAGTTGTACTCTTACAATGGGTCCTTGGATATTTAGTTGAACATGAGGCAGTTCATGGAAATCTCAGTCATGACAAAAGTAATCGCGCTTTGGCCATGACTGATCTGCTCAGACATCAGGGAACATCTGCTCCAGACATGCTGCAATGCTTAACTTACATGCATGGAACATATATGCATGCATTCTGGCAACAGTAATTCCTCTTGATTACACATTTTCTCTACATTTTGAGGTTTTAACCCTGAAGCATACCCTATTCTAACATCATACTGTACTTGAGAAGATTTTAAACTAGCAATTGATACCATAAAATCATTAGGAAAAGGTTTACTGAGGTATTTAAATGAAGTGAGGAGTACGGTAATTCTCTCATAGTCTTCTATACAGTAAGACGCTTTTTTCTAACCTGATATTAGAGCGATTCGTAATTAAAGAAACCTTCGCATCGGCTTTTATTTTCAGAAAAAGGATATAATTTTTACCAACATTTTGGGTCTAATTACTCTCACTTATACTTCCAAATAAAGTGATTTAGATCATTTGGTACCAACCCTGTCCATGAGGAATAAGATATGTGATCTGTGTGTTGTTACTTGTTTGCTAACATAGGTTAAATAAACTAAAGTAGAAAACTTATTTAGAGAAGTTATGGAACTTAAAATGCCTATTATGTGCTATGATATACTTTGGTTAATAGAAACACCCCACTGGTTCATGTATAAGACTTATATGGCTTATATTTAGTATGATATTATATGGCTTAGAACTGTTCTTTATTGATCTGTATTTAGTTCTCCTAATGTCACAATTACTCATTACTGACCATTACAATGGTATAACTAGAAGGGCATTTGGAGAGTCATTGGCCAGTGCTCTTTCAACAAGTATGAAAACACATGTGTATGTTTTACTCATTATTGGATCCAATCGAAAATGGAATGGCTTCTTCCTTGGCCCATGCTAGACCCTTCCACCAAGTTTCATGAAAATCGGGCCAGTAGTGGTTCTGTAATCCTATTGAAAAACAGACGAACCAGATCAAGGACTGTTCAAATTGATTGCTAAAACTAAGAAACAATACCCGTTGTAATATACCACTATTACCACTAATGGGGAGCTAAGTCATGATCAGATTGTATCTTGGACATTGACTTCCACTTCCTAAGTGATGAAAAGCATACAAACTACAGATCAATAATCAGTGGTCATCCAGAATCTTTGCTCCTACATTACAAAGGGCCGTATTAATCAAACAGACACTGTTAGGGCAAGCGGCCATCTTGGCTCTCCCTCCCAACTCAGGAGCCGTATAACAAAAAATGGAAAATGGTAGCTGCCTTTCCAAGAGTCTGAACAATATCTCTCACTGTCATCACTGGATATGGTGGGAGCCATCTTGCTCTGTTTTGGCCCTGGGAGGTCTCTGGTTTGTTCATCACGGTCTCACAGGCCAACCTGTGCAAGAAAGCTATGCTACTCCTCTGCTGGCCTGAGCTGCTGTCCAAATATTGATGTTGTGTGTCTGTATTCTCTCCGGAACAGTGGAGGACAAGATGAAAAACAGACGTATGGATAGAAGACACCCTTTACCTGGGGGATGGATGTTCTTTTTTTTGAGGGAAAAAGAGATAAAGAGACAGGAAGAGCCAAGCAGAAAGGATTGAAAGTGAGAGAAAATAACCAGAGACAGTGAGGGTGATATACAGAGGGGGGGCTACGAAAACCGAGACAGACCTGATTGCAGCAGATATGTGCCCACATGGTGTGAATTCACCAGTTTTCCCTATAATTTGTTTTACCTACTCCCAGTTGCTGGATCTATGTCAGGCAGCACAATTAGTCAAATCCCACCAACGTGGGATTTCGGAAACACTCCGGGATGTAATTGGGGAAAAAGGAACAGAAGTGCTGATTGCATATTAGCAAGTAGATTGTGTTTGCATTGTGTGGCGTCGTCTTTACCTCTCCTTGTGCGTGTGTGTGCGTTTGTGTGTCTGTTTTTCCTGCCTGATGAAGTCACAATGAGAGACGGTGCTGCTGGCAGGGCCTGTCATTGCCAGTCACCGCTTTTAGTTGTTGTTTGGTTTTCTGCCAAAGGAAGAAAAGGTGCTTCAAGGGAATCAACAGCCACCGGGTGTCATGTGCACATGGCCTTTCTGTCTGTTAGCTTGTGTATATTTACATATCCCCGCGTCAAGAGACTGTTTTTAAGTGTGTCCGCAAATGTATGTGGTGATATCGATGTCTTTTTAAGACTGAGTCGACAGGCCAAAACAATATTGAGTAGTTTGAAAGCCAAAAGTTTCTCAGAGCGTGATTTAACAGGGCTTTCTGCAGAATATATTTATACATCATCTCCAGAGAACAATACGCTCCTTGTGCCTGCTTAATAATATACTAGGAGATGAGACATTTGGAACAAACTGAGCTTTCTCTTAATCCTTCGGCATTAACTCTGTTCCTTTATCTTGCATGTGCGTTTAGTTTTGCACCTGGGTGTCTGGGTTTTTCCTGGGTGTCTCAGCTTATTTGTTTGCACATTTTGAGGCGTAAGCACTGTGTCTACGGAACGCTTTATCTTCGCTTTAACAGCACAGAGATGATTGCGAGGGCCCGAGCTCAACACCCTTGTGTGTCCGTGGAGGACATTAATTTGCCGGAAGGTCCATTAAAAGGCCAAAGGCTAACTGTAAGGTGGGAATTAACAGAAATACTATGATTTATAAGCCCCCAGACCTTTAAAGACAGCCATAAATATACATTAGTTTCAAGAGGTGAGTTGGAGGGTAATGCAAGTTAACGCCACTCAAGTTCTGTAGTCCCAGAGTGCTGCACTGTTCTAGTTTAAAGGTATTTTTTTTCTTCTGAACCTTATAATTTCTCTGAGTCTGAGCTACAATTGACCCACAACCTGCACATGCAAGGAGGTGATAAGACAAACCATTTGGCAGAAAACACACAGGTAAACAGAGCGAAGGGTTATTGTTAGAGGCCATATGGGGTTTCCAGTTTCCTGTAGTGTGCTATATGTTTTTTTCTTTCATGTTATTGGTCTACAAAGGCTAAAATCCCAAAGTTCCCTCCAGAGGGAGTGTCTTCCCCACACACTCTCACCCTGCCTGAAACGCCCCCAATTGGAGTCCTTTGTCTTAGTCTGACTAATCACAACAGAGCCGGCCAGCTAACCAATCAGAGGAGACTGGGCTCTGGTTTCAGACAGAGGGTGAAAAGAGGTGCTAATTTTAATTTTTGAAAATTAAAGCACGGACATAAAACAAATATGAAACCTGAAAATTAGCATGATACTTTAGGGCCACACTAAAAATTGCTAAACCAAATACAATACGTTCAAGGGATAGGTTGGGATCTTGAAAATGGGATGGCATGAGGTAATCATTCATAGTTAGTGTACAGATGGTGTCTGCACACCCCCAGTTTAGAAAACTAAACTTGTACACCTCATACAAACCCACTTCAACAACCCCAAATATCATTACAAATGAAAATTGAATATATAGAAAATAGAAGTAATTAATACAATATTTGTTCTATATTTGCTTGTAAAGCAATTTGAGCACCAGGAAAAGCGCTATATAAATAAAGTGTTATTATTATTATAAATGTTCGGCCCTTATATGCAGCTATTTACAAATAGACCAGATTGTAGTATCCCACAGGAAAACAAGATTGTGCTGTTAATCCTCTGTTGAATTCATTAATTCAATCCAAGTTTAAGCATACATGAACCGTCTCTGCATCTATTCGTATTCATTATTTTACCCCCCAAAAAAGCCTGCAGCGACACATGACCCTGCATAGTTCGATAAGAGGGTACTCCAACCCTGTCAAAAATCCATATGATGGAAAACATAAAAGATCATGTTTAATTGGAGTTTTTATTTTATTTCAAGTACTTAAATGTATCTCCCTCCCAGCCCACCTCTATGTAACCCTACTCTCGTGCCCAATATGGGTCTCCCCCCCTGTCTTTTCTGGCCATTGCTGTTTCCATCTGTGATAGCCCGGGTCTCCCCTCTCCTTCCTTATGGTTCCTGCAGTATTGCTGATTCTCCTGCCTGCTGTCTCTCTCTGTGAAATCTGTGACTCCCCCCCGCCCCCGGCTGTTTGGCCCTTGCTGTCCCTTGTCTGTGAGACTCGTGTCTCCTCTGGCTCTTTGGCCACGGCACAGTCTTTGTTGCCCGTCTCGCTCCCTGTGAGGCCTGAATTAGCAACACGATTAGATCCACACCATGCACACAACAGTAGGCCTTAGACAGTGTGTTGACAGTGCTGCCGTAAATAATAGATGGTATTTACATGTGGACCAGATGACATTGGCAATTAGAACTTGCATTATTATAATAGCGGATTGAGTCAAGGTTAGTTTTGCCTTTATATTCAGTATCTGTTCTGGTACTAAGTTATATCAGAAAGGTCTTTATTTGGACCAAATCGACCCTTTTAACTTTTATTCCAATTTCCTTAATTACTTATTTCCTTTTGGCTTTAGAACATGAAAAATAACAACTAATACGCATATATGTATACATCTATGATCTATTTCCCATAAATAAAAGTCATTGTTTATTTAATTCAAGTTGTATTAAAGGTCCCCTATTATACTGATCATGCATTGCAGCATCCCATAATCCCCTCTGTTTCAGCCCTGTTTCCAAAGTGCTGATTCTCTGTCTGTTACTTTAGATGAAAATAAGGAGCCACTCCCCACGCCCCTCTGAGAGATATCTGGTTAAACAATGGTGCTCTCGGAGGAGAGTCAGGTGATAAGGTGGGGNNGAAACAAGCAGGACCCAAATGCAGATACAAACTGAAAATTCCTTTATTTCAAGGCTATGATATTTCTATGCAATGACAAACAGAACACTCACCGCAGAACTAGTCAGGGAACAAGACGAACCGACCAAGACAGACAGACAACCCAGAACTTAAATACACACAAGACTCAATCACACAACAAGACACAGGTGAGGAGGGAGGAGAAAACACAGGGGCCCAGGTGAACATAATCAGACCATTTGACACACCAGGGAAACTAATGACAAGAGGAAAAACACAGGGAAAATGACAAGACAATAACCCAAAGGGAAACATGACATGGAAAACAGCAAAAACACCCAAACCTACAAAACTCAAGACAAAACATCGTTATGACATCATAAAGTGGTTAAAATCTGATCAGCTCATTTTCAGAGAGGTTTTTATATAAATGGATCAGGACAAAAAGAGAGAGAATCTTTGTTCCTGAAACCTTCAGAATCTCTTTCCACAGAGGGGACACATGTTTATGTATAAAATACATGACAAAGTGGATTTTGCATAATAGGTCCCCTTTACTGTAAAACTACATTTACAAAATAATGATGACAATGTTCATCACAGTTTCCATAGTGATTGTAACTCAATATAATTACAAAAGTAGAAAAATAAGTAGATGCGTTTACTTTTTTGCTGTTTTGTTGAACCTTTAACCCTTCCTGAAATAAGGTGTAGTTTCTCTGATAGAGACAGTAGGTAACGCTGCATTTGCATGTGTTTTACAGCCTCATTTTGATTTAAGTTTTAGCAGTCAACTGTGTTAACTAAAGATACAGATTTTTCTATCCGAAACCCATACTGAGCATGACAAATTATGTATATCTGCAGGTATGTATGTGGCCTGAGAAACACGATGTAGCCGCACAAAAAGGGGCCCTATTCATCTTTTGGGGGATCATTTCCCTGTGACACATTCTCTATACTCGGCTCCCTCCCTTCGTGTAATCCGTAATCTGGTTCCTATTCTAAAATCAGGTCTTAATATAAACAGAGAAGAATGTGGATGGGATTTTACTATACTTTATTTACTTAAAGCTGCAAGTTAAGGTGAAGCTTAATATAATATTATATATCATGTCCTATGGTAAAAAGTGAACCTAATAAAACTCCTGTCAAATTAAAAACATCAAAATGACGTTATATATCATTGCCAGATATCTGTTTTCTTTTTTTAATCATTACTGACAGTATATCTGCAATAAAAATAGATTTTTTTTCACTTTCCCCCATTTGAAGCCATAACTGTGTGATTTCCTTCGAGGGGAAAAAGGCAACAATGGGTGAAATAAAAATGCACTGAAATGACTCTGAAAGGGTTCGTAGGGTTCAGATATCTTGTTACTTCAATGAGATGGCTGGATTGATTTATGCTGATTATTAAAAGTGATACACACTCTACTTATCTTTCTCTGTAGTATAATATCTATTGATATGTATACGCTTGCATTACATTGTTTGTGTGTGCGCCCGTCTGCTTTTAGTTATAGAGGTACAGAGGCATTATCAGTGGAATGGATCAGTCGGATAGATTTGTGTAAATGGACCCTTTGATCTGAAGGCCTCTCAGCCCTTGGGGAATAACAGATTAAAGATTGTCTAGTTTCTGGAGTTCTCTCGTTCCCTTTTCAGTCTCAGTGATGTATCGCTTTCCTCCTTGGACCCTAAACTGCTCGTCTGCGCTTTGATCCTGCCATTCCGACGTGCTTTCCCACATGGCTTTGCTGGAAAATCGGGAAATAACTGGAACACCGAGAAATAACTACAAATTCCGGTCTGCGAATGAGTAAAAAAATGGCTGCAGAGTCCCTTTACTAAGATGAATGTTTATATCTATTGGTGCTTTCTCTTCCCTTTTATAATTTTCTTGGTATTCTCTTCTCTCTCTATTCTCTCTAAAATCAACTAATTTACATAACTGGTACCTCTTTTGTTCCAATTGCAGGACTGTGTGGGGTATTCTATGATATGATTAAAGATGTCAATTTAATTTTTTTGTGTTGTCTTTGTTTTGTCATCTGCATTAGCTCCGTGGCAATTACACACTTTGTCGGTGTGTATAGAGATGATTGCTGTAAGAGTGTGATTAAGCAATTAGTAAATATTGTGTTGCTTATCTGAGGCACTTTTCTTGCGAGAATTTGCGTTTTTCATTTTTTCTGTGTTTGAAGATGATGGGATATGGATTCACATTTTGATCTCTTGGTGTTTGGGAATCAATGGTGAGTCGGAGGATGTTGATGTTGAGAGTGGGGTGGTTGAAATGTTTTCACATCATTTTGATTGCACATTTCATTGGGAATGAATGAGGTGAGGAGGAAAACAAACAATTCGCTTCATCAATGTTGGCCTTGTTTCTTTGATGAATAGCTTTTGCTGCACTTATTCTGCTTGCAACATTGGCAAATGATTACTAACTTGTGTTCTCTCTTCTGGTTTCTTTCATTCATCTCCTCCATCTCGCCTTTTCCACTCCAAATATCTGCTTCTCCCTCTCCTCCCTCTTACTTATCATCCTTACATCTCTCTGATCTCACATTTTCACCTCTCCCGACGCCCAACCCTCTCATATTTTTCCATCTACCCTGATCTGTGACCTCACTGCAGGCGCTGACCTGTTCTCCAACTGCACGGAGGAGTGCAAGGCCCTGGGTCACTCGGACCGCTGCTGGATGCCCTCCTTTGTGCCGTCCGATGGGCGCCAGGGGCCGGACTACCGCAGCAACCTGCACGTCCCCGGCATGGACGCCACGTTGCCCGACACTGAGGTACCCTCCTCCGTCAACCTGCCCGATCAACTCACCATGGCCTCGTCCACCGCCTCGTCCAACGATAGGTCATTCTCAACCTTTGGCAAGGACGGTCAAAGGTCACAGTCACACCAAAGCCTTCACCATCACCTCCATCAGCAACAGCCGCAGTACAGCTCCAGCACGCTAGAGAGGAAAGAGTATGATAGGGGGACCCTACCATACAAACCCACCTTTCTCTGTGAGTATCAGTATGAAAATTCCCTGGGACCCTATGACTTTGGTCTGGTCCAGAACAGATACTAAATCAGGGGACCATGAATCTGCCTTTTTGATTCTGATCGGGACTTTTTTATGTTGCTTATCTATCTATATATTTTTTTCTTTTTTAAACACAGCTTTATGTTTTGTTGTAACGCTTTTTATTTTGTAATTTATGATTTTTTTGTTGAATGTAAAATGTAATATATTATTGCTAACTCCCTATCCTCCAAAACCCACTTTGATAAATTCAATTTAACGCCATCCTAACCCTAAATCATTTCTGTGAACATGTCATTTATAATAAAATAATTTAATACAGACTCATGATAAACTGTTGTGGCCCCTTTTCTTTCTTTTTTACCTTTCTTTAAATTCCCCATGAAATCCTCCCCAATAAGCCTTTTTTTTTATCTGATGCTCATACAAGTAAAGGTTAGCAACACAAGCACACATCAAACACAATTAAAATGCCAAGTACTGTTTAAAACATCATGTGAGATTATGGAGAGGAAATGAAAGGTAGCTCATCTCATTGTAAAGGACATATTTTTCCATTTGCTCAACAACAAGCTCGATCAAGATGACTTCCCTACTGAATAGCTTCGAAAAGTGAAACACACAACCCACGCTACTTCTTTTTCACAAGGATTGAAGTCCATTTGTTCTAAAAAGGAAGTGTCAAGTATCTATACTTGCTTGCTAGTGAATCAATACCTGACATAAAGAATGGTGGGTGAGGTTGGGCTGACTGAGGTCAACATTCTTCAGTTGGTAATATCACGAACACAAGTTTGTGTGCAAGAAAGAAGGAAAACTATAACAATATGAGGAAGGCGTCATTTGCCTAATAAGAGGTATTGATATCCATTGGAATAAATTGAGATGGCATTCTAAAGACGCAGACAGGGAATCATTGGCAGGACATTTCTTGTAGATGTCAATTGCTTTCCAAGCTCCCACATTACATGAATATTCTATTAGCTCTAAGAGTAGGGAATGGATTCGATATACACATTCAGTAGAGAAGTCATTTCCAGTCAAGTCACCACCATGTTAACCACCATCCTCCATGATACTGCATGCTGGCTGTGGACTGTCTCTCAGGTAAACAATAAGCTCTATAACCTGCTTTCCCCCCCACTCCTTGTTTGCGTCTTAGCAAACAGACCCAAGCAATCTTCCTCTCGCACATCAGGAAAAATAATTTGTATTTAGCCTTTAGGTGCTAGAGTGTGCTATGCTCCAAATATAGCTACCTGTGCGTCTGCTCATCTCGTCTGCCTCGAAGGGGTTAGGATAAATGCACTCCATACTCGCTCTGTCCAAAAAACTCACAACTCTATTAATCGTTTAATATTTTACTCATTTGATATCATCCATCTTTCCAGGTCTTTTTGAAATAAATTGACCACCCGTTGAAACTGGAAAGGTTCTGTTGTTCATCAGAGTGTGAAAACGATGGGAATAGTCCCAGAGGCTGCAGCTCTATTAACCAATTGGCATCATGTTCTACTTTAAAAATAGCACCGCATGCTACTGGCTTTGGCGTTGCTCTGATCACCAGGGTTGCCTTGATAAAGGGTTTATGAATGTTTAATGAGCCATTTATAGATAATTAATGAAGCAATTAGTGCTCTGTTTATTTTCTGGCATGCATTATGTAGCCACCACATTTCAAATGTTTATCTTTACTGATGGACATGTTTTTTACCCAATTCCCAAATTAGTTTGCCATTAAAACTGTGAGGACCAGCCTTTAGGGTATATAAATAACTTCACAGAGAGTCCTTTGTGGCACGTATCCTTCAAGAGACGGTATTTCGAGCCGATTGTGTCACCAAAGAGTCTCAAGGGATCGGGTGCCATTTGTCTTTAACAAGTGTGTTCTCTGTGTTTTCAGCCCGCAAAAGGATTTGCTAGCTCGTTCCACGTAGACCTGTCGGAGACAGCGTGAATTTCTGTGCTAAAACCACCAACGCTGATACCGGAGACAGCAACATAAAACTACACAAACAGTAACCTGGACAAAAGCAACCTTGGTTAAGCTTCATTATCTTGGGCGCGAACTGTAACAAAGCCTTGGCAGTGGTCGCCGGGGGAGAAGAGGAGAACTAAATACTGATTAGCTGTAAACCTCAAGATATTTTGAGGAGCAATCCAAGGCCTTATTCCTCTCAGCAGGACTGAGACTGGGGCCGAAACACTCAACATGTGAAATTATTAAGTCATCAGCAGACAGATTAGAGGAACTGAAACGGACATAGGAATACAAAACCTGAAGAGGGACCCATTAGCCCACAGAGGTGGGTTGTTTTTTTTTGGACTGAGGAGTTAGCCTCTAGAGATCTGTGTGTGCCTGTTTACATGACGAAGAAAAATAATGTTTCTGTACAAACTTCAACCAATGTCACACGGAGCCCTTTAGCTATTTCTATGGTCACCACTAAGCCAACTGTACAGAGACTGTGTGGGGTAAAAAAATTGAGAGGAAGTGAGAAACTGAGCAGAAGGTTAGACATAGAGTGAGAGAGATCAGGTGTTGTACAGGTATAAAACACGGGGGAAATAAAAAAGAAGGACAAGGGGACGAGCAGAGATGATGTGCAGTACTATAAATTCTGTATCTCCGGTTTTTTGACTTGACTGTCTTTATATAACTTCTCTTTTTTTTGTTTCTGTTGTTCTTTCTGTGT
Organism: Notothenia coriiceps; assembly: GCF_000735185.1. NCBI lineage: Eukaryota > Metazoa > Chordata > Actinopteri > Perciformes > Nototheniidae > Notothenia > Notothenia coriiceps. The sequence continues at coordinate 61,349 of NW_011335106.1, read as the reverse complement.
GGTTAAAGTGTGCAGACTAAAGTATTCCAACGTACTGTTACAGACAGGAACATGCTGTCAGGAGCCGGGTTCAGTCCTCTTTTAACTTTAGCCACTTCAGGAAGGAGATTTTAACACTGCGTAGAACAAAAGGAGAGAAAAACAATCCACATGTTCAGTTTATCAATAAAATATCACAAATGAATGTTCTCATGTCTAAACTAGTGACTAACAGTTCCTTCCTGAGCTGACTGCAGAGAAAGTGAAATGACCCTTTACCAGGATATGGTTCCCTTGATGCCATTGGCCTATACATAAACAATCAGACACACTCAGTGGTTTTTATCATGTGTGCAAAGTGTTTACTGTGCTATTTTAAAAAGCTTATAAATGAATATAAATCTATATATAACTATATATATATATACAATATACTTTTTTCTGAAAACTGTGTAACCATTGGTTAGTTTCTACACCTCATACTGTCATTCAATCTAATAATTCCAAGTGCTACAAAATCAAGACATGTATGGATACAATTGAGGAGTAGTGCTTCTGCCTAAATAAGCAAACTCCTTCGCACCAACCAAGGATTAAGTTGATGTTCTTTTTTGATGTTACTTTTCACCGTTGACAGATGCTGGGCCTTGTTGTGTGTAACAAAGACACCAGTTGAGTTGTTTTGGCCTGTTGTGTATTTTTACTAGCAGACTATGTGTTCATGTACAGGAACGGGGGGCAATCACAATCGAGCTAGATATCAAAGGTTTTACAATCATACAAGAGAGGCATACACGGATAAATATGGACATAATCAGACAATACATGGTGCAAAGTATTGCACACACAAACATGCACACACACACCCAAACACACACACACACACACACACACACACACACACAGGTCAAATGGTGATTAATAAACAGTGTCATTGAAATGATCTAATGTGTGTTTTGTTGGGTTTCTTAAGAATATTAGCATGTATTGATCAGAAAACACTAAGCTTAAATCCATATGCTTAAGCCAAATACTAATGTTAGCATGCAAACAAGCTCACAAGGACATTGCTAACAGGTTATTACAAAGCAGGTGTTATTGTTTAGAATGCTAACATCAGCTAATTAGCACTAAACACCAAGTTCAGCTGAGGCTGATGTTAGTTCTGCGGCTATTTGGTCATAAACCAAAGTATTCAAATATTACAAATTTGACCATGATAGTGACGCTAGATGAAAGTCAGATATGAACAACATGTGCACATGAATGGTTGAACAACATTTCATGGGAATCTATCCAATGGCTAAGACCTTAAAAAGCAAAATAAAGGTATTAAAGTTATTCTCAAACCAAGAAAGGCTGAACAAATGTAAAAAGCTTGGCATTGTTTGATGCTAGTGCTCGAGAAAAAGTTGGGGGATTAGGATATATCCTCTCGGGAACAAAGGTTTTCATCAATTTCCATAGCAATACATCCTGTATTTGTCTTTTGAAGCTAACAAAAAGTCTACTACCTACTACTAGAAAGTGATCACCAAGGTCAGTATGATTAATCCTCTGGGCACAATGCAAATCCAAAAATGTACAAACTTTGATGATAATTCATTTTATCAATAGTGTTGCCATTCCAAATGTGCTAAAAGTGTGGTTCATAATAATGTTATAAGCTTGGATTGAAGCCGGTTTATTTATTACAGACAAAGGAGGCATAGTGTAAAAACAGCCAAAAGCTGTGAACCATTTGTTCAGTCAAAGCAAGAAGCAACGTATTTTTTAAAATCCTCATGGAGCACATCCACTGATTGCCCTGTTGTTTTTAGCACATACATTTTCATGAAAAGACATTTAGTTATCCCAAAAGAATCTCATGGACTGTCAAGATGTAATCACTATGGTTTTGTTCTACTTTTCTCATTCCCTGACCTCATTAGCTCATGAAAAAAACTTCTGGTGCCTGCCACTTGAGCCTTCGGTCCATTTTCTTCAAAAATCACCATCCCCCTACATCCCAATCCTACCCCTTCACTCCAGTGTGATCTTTACATGGCCTGGCACTAGTTTACAGAAACAAGACGAAGAAGAAGCACGCTGGAGTCTGAATCTACTGCTGCAAAAGCCTTGGGGTCGTCAGGGGGATTCAAACGTCCCTCACTTGACAGCCTAGAAACAGATATGATCTGTTTGTATCCTTCACAAGATAGCCTTCTTTTTTAGGAGCAGGGATACGTGGGACCAGGGCATGCGACTGATGCAATGTGTGCCTTCTTGAATTAGAGGCCTTTGGGGTCCTGATTAAAATCTTACAGAGGAAAAACCCAGAATATGTTTATGACTGAAAAATGGGCGGATAAGAAAAAGAAAGAACAGTTTGGTTATTGTATAGGAATACGGGGTAATAGGGCGTAAATATCGTCGTACCAGCATGGTCATACAGTGGTATTAAAATGTGTATTCACAGTTATTACTCCAACAAAGCCATACTCAATGACCAGCATTATATTATTAGAATTAGCCCGAGAACCCATATATTGTAAACAGGATATCCCATTAGATCTTCGAGCCCATCTGATTGCCAGTTCTCAACATTTTCCATTATGACACTCTCTGAATACCCTTTTAACATTAATTGAGAAGTCTTGAAAAATGTTCTACATCAACATCAACACCTTAAATCCTCATGAAACCCCTTGGGGTATTCAAGGGGGGCTGATAGGGATTCTTTCAGAAGGCATTCAAAGTGTTGTTTGTGCATAAGAATATTTTTTTGGTAAAATCAGAAAAAAGAGAGTGTGAAGAGTTCAATCTTTGCCTTGGCCTGGGTCATTTGGAAACTTGGTGTATTGTTTTGAGAATTGCATGTTTGATCATCGTTTTCGGAATGTTACATACATTCTGAACTACTCAATCAATATATTTTCCAATATTTCCTTATAGAGATACGTGAAATAACCATATCATAACTTTATTGTTCTTCTCCCGTTACACTGTTATGAGCTTGATACCTCAAGAGCTGTGGTGTATTGCTCTCCCATGGCTACCTTTCCCAATTGTATTAAATGGGTTCAGTCATACTTGAGGAATAGATTCCAACATAATATTAACACTTTTGGTTTTAGAACATAAAGATATTAGACATAGAACATGTTCTTTACTGATAAACTACAAATATGTGGTCCGAAATTAGAAATGTTTCCTGATCTACATGAAGCTGAGTAAAATATTGGTCCACATGATCAGAAAACAAGTTGCAGTCAGCCCAAGCATTCAATGTCAACTTAACATAATTAATAGTTAACAATGCAACAGACCCATTTATGGAACACTTTATGGAACAATACAGCATTGGAAACTCAAGGTTGACTTCCCAGTTTCATTTGGAGTGAGATTCAAGGGATTTAGTTAACAATCAAGGCCAACAGCTTGAAATGTTACAATTTGGAGCTTTTATACTGAGCTCAAGTGCCACTGAGACAGATAGAAAGAAAGTCAAGGCAAAAATGTTGGCTTGGAAGTACAGGCCGCATGACCTACAGGTGAAGACTGACATTATATCAATGGCAGTGAGTTTACCTGATCTGTTTGTCCTCCAAGGCACCTCCATGGCAGACAGAGTAAGAATAACAGTCATTGCAACTGAATCATCTTGTCCATCTCTCCTTTTCTCTCCATACGAGGTTGAGTGAGGTGACCTAGCTGTCTGTCTGAGCCTCCAAGCCTGTCCCTCATATTCTTCCCCTGGCAGACGCACTTCATTACTCTGGCTAAATAGACTTTCAAGAGACCCCATCAGCCATCATTTACACAGCCCGGCCCTATCACCTTTCACCACGTCCACTACACACCGCCTGCACTACACGACACACCCATGCAGACACACACCTACCAACTGGACCCACTCTTATCCCTCGCCACCCCATCAATCAACACACACACACACACAATTCCACACACACAAGCAGGAATCTTTGGGCTCTATTCCCCAGCCACCTCATCAGGCCAGAGCAGACAGCTATTACAGTCCGCGCTCCAATGCCCATTTCTCCTCCCATCTCTTCCCTTATCTGCGGGCCTGCTACTTCTGCAACAACCTATTGACCTGAGACGTAGCCTCGCCGCCCTGTTGACCCCGTGCACGTCTAACAAAATGCCTGCTATCTTTCCCCGCGCCAAACTCCATCCAAACTGATAATTTTTTTCGTTTCACCTTAGGTAAGAAATGTTTTGAAATTATTTTCGCCCCATGGTGAAAATGGTTGTCTGAATGATGTTGCAAAATAGAAAAGCAATGGCTTTCAAGCATTAATCATTTTACACGATTAGCTTCACAAACACATCCTGCATGATAATCACACCTTACAAATGAGTATGGGTTGCTAAATAGCAATTTAAATAACGTCACATTAGTCCAAAGATAATTTTTTAATTGAAACTCTTTTAAAAAAGGACACTCCAATGTGAAAGTCAGAACAAAACATTTTTAATTATGCTTTTGTTTCAACAAAATATGTTTAATCTGTGGTTTGATTCGATAAAAAGTAAAGAGTGTCACATACTGAATCACTGTTCTTTTGTTCATATTGTTCATCGTTTTTTTGTCTCAGGTCTTATTAAAGATGCTGTCGACAGCATATTTTACCGTCTGATATCTCCAGAACAGCGTGGACAGGCTGCACAAAAAAGCCCATACAGACCCAAATTACCCTCATCTGTGCTTTTTCTTATCTTTTCCAAGGTATGAAATGAGTCAGGTTCTTCTTTTTCAGTTTCGCAATATGACCTTCATCAAACCACTGAGGCCACAGTTACTTCTGTCTTCACATATTTAATCCAAAAATGTCTGATATTCGTAAGACATAGCATATGTGTCTAGCATTAATGATCTTAGGGCTAACTTAAGTAAGTCTTGTAGGGCATATTTTACTTTTATTATTGGTTGATTTGAAAAATGCATTAATAAATCTCTTTCTCCAGTGTGAGCACCATGGATGTGCGATAAACAGAAAGTAAACTCACTTACCACATAATGTATTTATTGGTACTGCTACTATTTTGTTTACTCTCACAATGTCATCTGCCAGGTGATAGCAACCGCATAGCTTTTCCCTCCAGAGATTGTTGAAAATAAACCAAAGCTAAACAGACAGTGATTATTGGACACACAATCATGTGGAAACAAGAGCAAAATAAAATAGCATTTTGGAGAAAGAACAACTCCTAAATCCTGATGACACAGAAAATATATACACCATTATAGCAAACCCAAAACCTTACCTCCTTTGCAGATGTTGCTAATGAAGTTTCGCTCCATTTCTATGTGAAAATACAACATTATTGCCGCAATGAAAAAGTATGTTTTATTTTGAACTTAATAATATCTGCCAATGGCCCCTGGTATTACCCCATACTGTGTTTAAAATAGTGATTATGATATAAAGACTAGATATGTCCATCCTCTGGGCTCAGTGAAACCAGGACAAAAAAAACAAACAATTTTCAGCCTGGATAACAATAACTGCTTTTCCAATAACATCACACGCACACACACTCACGGGGCCTGAACCGTCTTGCCCTCAGCCACCATGCCCTCTCATTCTATATTCTGGACAGGAAGTAGTGAGTTGGTAACCTGGGGTGACGGAATCAGGCCTCTGACTCACGCCCTGACCTTAAGGGGGGAAACAACCCAGTGGAGGACAGACCTCACCCTCCAGCGGTAGGCTAACACAACATGGCTGACAGAGACAAACAAGCAAAAGCAAAGCCTGGATGACTACTATAAAAGAACAAACATCACTGAAAGCAATAGATGCCCGCACGCAAAGCAAAACAAAACGGCTAGTGTATGGCTGGTATGCTAGTGGAACAAGAAAACAGTCTTCATGGATCCAGTGGAAAGCTACATTTAATTTAAGGCTGTTAAAACAGAATGTAAGATAAACAACGTGGACACAGTGACTTGAAGGGGCACTATTATGCTAATGTTTATTCAATCAAAGCTTTTATGTTCAAAAAGCTAGTTATTTTTCTTATATCGACTGTGATGCAGCACCTCTTTTCACCCTCTATCTGAAACAAGAACCCAGTCTGCTCTGATTGGTTAGCAGGCCGGATCTCTTGTGATTGGTCAACCACTTTGGTAAGGAAAGGGAATCCCCAAAAAAGGCCCCTTTAATAACATTAGACTGATAAAAGGGGTAAACACAAACCACAAAAAAATACGATAACGTCTGACTTTTTCCCAATGTCACAAAAGCAGCTACCTGACACGATGGAAACAAAATAAAGAGTTTGGTTTGAGGACAGGGAAACGCTTGAGTTGCTGATTCAAAGCCTGGCATTATTTTCAAGAAGATGTGTCAGGCGGAGGGATGGGGGTTGGTGGGGGCATGGAAGTCTGCTGTAGGGTGGTGACACAACAAAGCTTGTAGCCTCCAGAGACCAACCTATTCTGACGCCCTGCCCCCTCCTCACCTCCCAACCCCGCAGATGCAGGTGCAGAGATGCCAAGTGAAACATGAGGTTAGGCTTTATTTCCTCTTTCCAGTCATGCCCCCTCAGAAGGAGAACACCTGGTCCCCAAAGAGGGGGGAAGGTGGGTGAGGGGGATGATGTAGCGATAGCCACTCCTGTATTTCTACCTCTTTCCTTCTCCTCAAATTCAAGCCCTGCCTCTCCCCACATTCCCTCATTGCTCTTTCGTTCCGCTGTCTAGCTCTCAGCTGTCAGCCTGAGAAATGGCAGGCGAGACAGGGGTCCTCTGCCTGGGGAAATGGGCAAAAGAGGACAGAGGCCTCCAGACAAACATGTGTGATGACACTCACACACACACATAAAAAAGTGTGTGTACTAGTCCGCACCTGCCAACCTGTGCACAACTTTGTAACACCTCTCTGTTTTTGACCTTGTCAGGCCAAAAAGGACTTGAATTAACACTTTAACTGCCAGACCAAGAAAAAAGCTATGGAAAAATTATTTGTTTGCATTTTTTTATCAAATGGGCCACAAATAACGACAAAGAATTTTTATTTTTTCGACTGACCACACAGTTTTGTTTTTATGAGCCTCTACCAACTGGTTGAGCTGGTCTTTTATGGTAAAAGTGCATTTTCAACAATCATCATATACAGTACAGTATTTGTATGCATCAAACTAAAATAAAACACAAACTCAAATACATTTGCTTCTTTTATGGAAAATTAGCATAATATACAACCAGATAGATTCATAAAAGATAATAAATTATAATTGTAAACCATTTTTTCGGGCAAAAAGTAATGTTAAGTATTTTTCATAATAAAAAAAAGACTTGCTCACCTTACTGTATGCTGAATTGGCCTAACAACAAACCCCTGGCCTAACAGGAAATGTATATATCCTGTGTTGGCCTAACTTGCTCATCTGTGTGTAACTTAGGGCTGCATTTCATGCATGAAAGGTCCTATATAAATTATTATCACTCTTTCACTCTGAGACTCATAAGGCAGTAGGCTACTAGATGTAGTAATATTACCATGAATCTAGCCATTTATTTACCATATTTTATTGAAAAACATCTCTGAAACTCTGAAAAAGTCATATTGCTAGTTTACCATAAAAGGCCAAATCTACCGGTTGGTTGACCATATTTTCCAAAAAATAATTACACCCTTGCTAAAAAAAAATGTGTGCATCAAGTTATCTAATTATGTTCACTCAGTGCTCTGACACTAAAATATGTCAAAAATGATATGGTTACCTTACAAAAGTTGACCAAAAAGAGTGATTTCTTCAGCAGTGATTTTTTAGAATTCCAACTTTCTCAGTTGAAGCTAGCTGAAGGGCATTCTGTTTGAACCACAGTGACATCTAGAGGTTGTTTTGTGCATAACATGTCAACCAAAGGGTAGAGCTGGCTGAATCTGATGGAGTTACACTTTTTTTTTTTTTTTTTCAACAAGATATCAAGACACAAAATGTGCTCGACCAAATGGTGGCGCTGGCGGTTAAAGGGTTTTAAACAGAGAATTGGAGCCAAGATGAGTGACATTTGTGGATTTTGAAGCCAATCAGGACTATTTAATTTGGTGTACAATTGCTCCTTACAGGGCTCATATACTTACATGTATATGAAAACATTACAAAAATAATAATAGTAATTTTTGGATGCATTTTCATGGGCCATAACTTTCAGGTTGAAGAGAAAAGTTTTATATTTAAGGAGTATTTTTTCAGTTATATCATGGCAAGAGGTAGTTTAGAAGATCAACACCACCCTCATCTCTATCCTTCAAAATAAACAATATGTCAAATTCTGCCTCCAGGGGTTTCTCAGTCGAAACAATAAAAAAAGATAGAGTTTGGTGACGTCATGAAGTAGCTTGCCATCATTGGAGTTGTTGTCTTTACTACAATCCGTCTTAACCAAGAGAGGAATATTTAGAAGATTTGAATCAGGACCACTGAGCTCTCTTGAAAAAAATGACCAGATAATTTGAAAAAACACTAAATAAATCTGTTTCACAACACAAATACAGTGCTCGTTTTTCTCTCGTGTTCGGCTGGGGCAAACATTTTCTCATTTAGCTTTTCTATTAATTTAGTAAAATAAATATATTATATATATTAACTGGTATCATGCTTTAACAATAATGCTGCAATATTTTTTTGGCAGGGGGAAGTCACTTTCTGCATCGTAACTTTGAGTTGGTGAAGAAGTTTCAGCAGTATTTTTTTTATTTTTCACTCCGGACTAGCTTTTTCCCACTGCTTCCTGTCTTAGTGCTAAGCTAAGCTAATCACCTGCTATCTCTTTATATTAATTGCACAGACATTGATTGTGGCCCCTAACAATCAATGAAATATGCATATCTCCGACTATGTTGAACACTTCTATCAATTATCCAACAGAAATGAAAACACTGTTTATAAGCCATACATGAACTACTCGTGACACTAGTGTTTTTCCGATAAGTGATAGACTGGGATTCATCAGATCAAGTAGGAATATATAACCAGGGGGGACACAGCCACTTCATTATCAGTGTGAAGTGCTGACAAGATCAAAGAAAACGTATGCACTGACTCTGAACTTTGTTCTGCAACTTTTTTTCTTGTGTGTGGAAAGTTCTGTCAGTATGCATTAAACAGACTTCTTACTTGTTACTCCCTCATCAAAAACAGACCTGCACTACTGATGATATGGCCCCGTCAACATTGATGTAACCTCAAAATACACGCCTCATTGCTGATCAAAGTCTTTGTATGCACAGCTCACACAATAGACAGTATTAAATAAACTAAGAGTGATACAATCAAAACAACTGGAAGACTGAGTTGTTTTATGCTTACTCTACTGGCTGTTAATTTGATGGTCATGTTGTTCCACATTTTTCAGATCATGTCATATTTTGGGCAAAGTCGCATGGGACCTCCCCAATGAAAGCTATGTTAACTTGTTATAGGGAAATGTCTACCCACTCTGTCAAAAATCACATTCAATTAAGAGTTTTACTCCATACAAAATGTTGCTTGTTAGGCAATTGGATAGCCTTCTCTGTGACCATTTCCAGATGTTCTTTGCTGTTTGTGTTGAGATTAAACAACCAATATATAATGTGATTATACTGTTCTTAGAAGCTGTTTAAGCCTTCTTGAGGTTTTAGTACCAAATTCGGTACTTTTTAAGGGTAACAACCATATAACCTTGATACTACAGAGGACTATTTTGTGTCAAATATTTTGGTGCCAACTTTAGATACCTAATAGCGCATCTTGGTGAGAGACTGTTACCTTCAGTTGAGTTATGAATAAGCACTCTAGCAGGGAAAGCGGGTCAGCAAGAGGACACCCCCGAAAGCATGTGAACAGACACTTTTGCTGCAATAATTGTAATGCAAAAATGTTAGAGTTGGGTACATATATCACATTCAAGGAACTGCTATTGATTCAAATGTGAATATTATCCAACCTCACATGCTTTAACCTAAGCTAATTGGCTCCAGGCTCAATACTGATACATGTTCACCAAACTATAGGCAAGACAGCTTTTCCTAAAATGTATGTTCTGTTAACCTTTCTAAACCCCCTCAGCACTCACCCTACATAGTCTAAGTAAAACAGTAACAATTAAATCTCTTTGGAAGCCAGTAATCTGTTCTTGTTATAAAAGTTTATTCTTTACAATTATTTCAGCAAAATCTTAAACCCAAGGAAAAATGAAAGACATCTCACTGTGGCATAATCATATTGTTTCTTTCTTATGTCACATGTGTTCCTTTTTGAGGATAGCATCCCACTCTTGAAACCCTGTTAATCCTCAGGAAGGGCCTTGCAACAGTATTTTGCATTTCCTCATGGACTCCCAGGCTTTTCTCTGGGCTCTTTATTTCCTTGTTGACGGAAAACGATTGCAGAAGGGTAATAGAGAGGGAACAGACAAGCATGTCTTTTTTTATTTCCAAAGAGCATTGTAATGTTAACAAATGGTTGATCAAAGCCGGGTCTTTGTTCCGAGAACCATTCTTTCAGGTCTTGTTTACTTGCCGATTATGTTGGGGAGGAAATAAATGTGTCTGTGACAACTGTGTCTGAAAGAAAAGTAATGTATTTCTATACAAAGGCAAGGCACTGAAAATGTATACATGAAAGAAGAGTGAGACAGTAGCAGTGGTGGGGGAAATTGGAATCTAACACTGTCAGTCACATAGGAAACCATTTGTGTGACCTCCGTGTGGTACTTCCATCAAGACAAGACAAAACACGCCACATCTGCCCTCAGAGGGAAAAGGTAAGGCCCTCAGATGGGAAGTGATGCCGCATGTGTGAACAGGAAATTACACAGGAAATAAACAACACATGAAAATAAATAGTATAATAAGAGTACACACTCCAATTGTTGCATGCTATTACATAATTGTCTACAATCTGGAATGCATTTAAAAAAGGGGAACATCAGTGTGTCTTAGGGCAGTGTTTGGCAGGTTCTGGTTTAGTGATTCATTTGATTAAATTAGTTTGTCCTATTTATTTCTAGATTAACCTTCATTAATGTATAACAGTGTGGGCCCTCTTTTGTGTTTGTGTTAGGAGAGCAATTTGTGTTTTTTGACAGTGGTTTAAATGTTTTTTTGTGAAAAGATGAATGATATAAATTAGGATTGAAGCAGAATACTTTGAGAAAAATAGGGTAATTTTGTAAATGATTCAATCTCATGCTTTAACCTCCAGTTCTGAGACATTAGCGGCCCCTAAACACAGCGGCGTGCATAGAAGCTTGCCGGGGGGCGTGTATGAAGCTCGACCAACAACCAATCACATGAATCTCCCGCCCCGGACACACAAGCACGTGGTTTGATTGGCTAGAGCTTGTACTGGCATATGATTCGATTGGCTGACGATTCCGTCGAAGCTTCAAAAGTAGAACATTGCTCTACTTTTGAAGCGAGCAACGCTTCGCTTTGCTCCCACAATGCATTGTGGCAATCATAATGCATGGACAGTGAGCCTCTGCAATTTTGAGACAATGGTGTCTGAAGTGTTTCAAATAGTACAATTTTGTGAAAAATAAATGGGTTCGGATATTAGTGAGCAAACACATGGATAAATGATTATACTGATTACCTACTGGATTACACAGCCAGGCTCTGTGAGAGTTTGTAATTGGATGTTTCGATATTTTATTCCGCTGTTGTGTCACGGTTTGTGAAACAAGCAGGACCCAAATGCAGATATAAACTGAAACTTCCTTTATTTCAAGGCTATGATCTATATAGACAATGACAAAACAGAACACTCACCGCAGAACTAGTCAGGGAACAAGACGAACCGACCAAGATAGACAGACAACCCAGAACTTAAATACACACAAGACTCAATCACACAACAAGACACAGGTGAGGAGGGAGGAGAAAACACTGGGGCCCAGGTGAACATAATCAGACCATTAGACACACCAGGGAAACTAATGACAAGAGGAAAACACAGGGAAAAGGACCAGACAATAACCCAAAGGAAAACATGACATGGAAAACAGCAAAAACACCCAAACCTACAAAACTATAAACGTGACATAACATGAGAATCGTGACACAACCCCCCCCTCAAGGGACGGATTCCAGACTAGATTACTTTTGGAATACTTTCTTTTTCCATAACAGATGGGTATGTTTTGGTGAACAGGAGACACGTATTTTACTGTTTTAATGGCTTATAAAGAGCACAACTCAAACACAGCATCTTCCTCTCATCTGCACCCACATAAAAAACATCCCCCGGACCGCATTCTTTGTACTGTCTTAAGCCTTTCCTTAGAATACTTTATGAATTGTAAGGTGTCCTTGGGTGCTTTGAAAGGCACCTCTAAATAGAATGAATTATCATTATTATTTATTATTATTATCTGACACGTTCCAGTCACTTGCCCATGCATTCAACAGCAGCAGACCATTCACTTGACTTTATCCGTTATGAAATGTCATCATTTCGACAATAAAGAAATGCTACATAAACGTTATCTTGCACATTCTATTGAATCATCTCCGTTTCTAACTTTCAATATATTTTAAATACAAATTTAAATTCTCATCTGCGTGCGGGGGGCGGGGCCTCACAGACACCTGCAGATCTGCCGGTTATGAATATTACATTTGTGAGGAAACTTTTCCACCAATAATTCCAATAAGTATTCCAAAATGTATTCACTTCAGGTTTACGAAAGTAATTATAATCAGATTACTCGTTTTTCAAATATAACGCCAGCTGAATACAGTTACTTGATTTTTGTATTCTGATAACGTAACGCCGTTACTTGTATTCCATTACCACCCAACCCTTACACTCACGCTTCTATTTGCTAGCACTTCAACACATTTGACCTGATGTCACTAAGAGGCGGGACATCTCTATGCGGTTGACCACAGCAGAGCCAGCCAGCTAACCAATCAGAGCAGACTGCGCTCTAGTTTCAGACAGAGGGTAAAAAGAGGTGCTGCAGCACAGGCAGTATGAGAAGAATAAATACCTTTTTGAACAGTATAGCATATAAACATGTCACAGAAGAGGCACAAAATACAGATATGAATCTGAAAATGAGCATACGTATATGTGATCTTTAACTTTTCGTCGTAAAAAAATTCAAGGGCATAATGTCATCAAACCGCAATTAAAATGGTAACATTTCTGAAATTCAGAGGAGAATACCATTAATATATAGTGTTTGTAAATAGTTTTTTTTCTCCATGAAAAATAACTGTGGCATTATGTTATTGGCTAAATATCCCTAACTGGCCTTCAAAGGGTTACACTTTAGTGTTAAAACACTTGGAAGTATGATCAGGACTTATGTTGATTTTACATTTAAATTCATTTGCAGTTTTAAGAAACATGAACCATGTAACTCCTTTTGGACATCAGAGCAACCTATACAACGGTTGTTCAAGCTTGCAAGAGCAAAAGTGAATGTAACAAACGTGTTGTTGCATTAATAGCATCCTCTCAACAGTACATGAGAGTGTGAACTGAAAGACGTCTTCCAACAAGCGCCCTGATCATATTTACTACCTTTGATACAGAAAAGGCAAAAGATAAGCCGTGGAACGAGAGAAGTGAAAGCAGAAAGTGAATACAATCTTTATTTAGTCTGCTCAATTTCACGGATTCTGAAAATGTCACACGGTGTTGTTATACGCTGTTGTTTTCCCTTTGCAATGTTACGTTTAATGCGGATGGGGAGGGGGAGTGGATTTCGCTGTAGATCCCCACACAGTGAAAGAGGTTTTCAGCTCAAAATGGAAATCCTCAGATGAAGAGGACATTGCCTGCAGGAGACTTTTTCAGGCTGGGGCTGATATGTAGCTATATCGGCTTGCTGGGCTAGGTGAGATTAATCTAAAGGTGAGTGTGTGTGGATGTGTCACAGTGTTTGTGTCTCTGCACATATGTTCACAAATCTGCTTGTGCACAGTGTATCTGCTGACGCAGGCCTGTATGTGATTGATGTGGAGTTCTGAGAATCAACTGACTGCAAATCAAACTGAACCAGGGTCACAGAGAGAGGTGGAGAGGAAGTGACATCTGTAACCCCTCCATCTTTTATTACTCAACCGTTTCAGTCCACCAACTCCCGCTCTAGAGGAAAAAGATTAGAGGATGAATCTCATTTATTTTTGAAAATGTTGTGAATTGTTGTTGTTTTCGGGTTGCATTTTTGTTTACCTTTTTTTAAATTCCATATGGTACTCACTCTTTTTTCCCATTTGCAGTACAAACAACACACTCCCCCTCTTTCACACACACTCTCTTCCTTCTTCTTCTTCTTCTTCTTCTTCTTCTTCTTCTTCTTCTTCTTCTTCTTCTTCTTCTTCTTCTTCTTCTTCTTCTTCTTCTTCTTCTTCTTCTTGTCTTTCCAGGATGAGGTGAACCAGATCATGGAAACAAATCTATGGCTCAGGCATGTAAGTACAACATACACACACACACACACACACACACACACACACACACACACACACACACACACACACACACACACACACACACACACACACACACACACACACACACACACCTAACCCCATTTCGGAATGGACAGAGATAGCGATCAGTGAAGAGTGAGAAAGGTGTTAACACTCAACTATACATTCTGTACTGTTTATTTGTGTGTGTGTGTGTGTGTGTGTGTGTGTGTGTGTGTGTGTGTGTGTGTGTGTGTGTGTGTGTGTGTGTGAGAACGTCATATATCACTGAAGTAAAAAATAAAGCAGGTGAGGCAAAACAAGAAACCAAGGCTAACCAAGGAAGACATTTGAATGCAATGGGCCATTGATCAATGCTAGCATCATGGTTAGTCACGCTCTGTCTCTTAGCGGATCAATAACCACGGACCCTGACCTCCTGACCCCCCAAACCCTGCCTCCCCAACCATAAATCCAAATAGCACATGTTGCCTCTGTGCCCCAAACCACCAATTTAGCTCGACTAAATCTCTCTTTGACAAATATTTATAATTAAAGCCGCTTTCATAATAAATATTGACCTTTTTTAACATTGACTCGTTGCTGCCAAACAGCTGCTGGATGCTGATGAGATTTAACGGTTGATAACACTGTGATCTCTGCGCACTCCAATTAAAACGCATTGAAAGGCCTGTATGGGCTGATCTTATTTGTTGTTTGTAATGGCTGAGCTGTTTATTTATAACAAGGCATCACTAATGAATAAGCTGTTTCAAAACCACCGTCACTGATACAGACTTTGAATCGCAGCCAGGGGGGGGGGGGGGGGGGGGGGGTTTACAGTGTTAGCCATTTCAAAAAGCCCCCCCTTTATGAATTTATCGCGTCTGTACCACAGTAACACTGCAGGGGATTCCTTCTGTAGCAGCATGCAGTGTTTCTAAATGTGTTGACTGTATACTCAAAACAAGCTCTACTGACTACTTTTATGATATCGATCAGACAACTACATTTAAACAATGCAAAATAATGCCGAATATAGGAATATTTTACCTGCCTCTTCGCTATAAGATGTATTATTTCAATTTCTTTACATTTTTGCTCATATTCCTCCTTTATTCCATGTCTGGAGAGCAGCTTTGACTATCATGTTTGTTATTGCCTTATCTCCTAATAACCTTTGTAGAGTCCCTAACTTATTCTGTATCAGTGGTATTTTTTATCTTTTTTGAAAACTCCTTAGTCACTTTCTCAATTATTGACAATTATAGTCATGCGTTGGGAAAATACTGAATGTTCCTTCTATATCAGAGTAGCACATTATAACAGAGGCCCTATGTAGCTGTGTACGTAGCCAGATGTATGACAACATGGATGACGCTCATGAGACACTGTGTTGAAGTTATGATAGCTATGTTCCTAATATTGCACGATGAGACAGCCCCTAGAGAGATAGGCATATGACTGTCATGTTTATTGCTTACGCAGGCCTTAGCTAATCTTAACTAATGTCAAAATACTGCTTTGAACCAGTATTCTTCCATCTTGTTGACTGTAACAATCTCTTGTATATAAGCATGTCAAGGACTCTACTCTGGGAACTATTTGTCCCGCGCAGCTCTGTGTGTGATGACTACTTCCATTCTTGCAAGGATAATAAATACATGTATCCTGATATTGAAGATCAAGCCGGTGACGAGTGATGTTTTTCTCATTATATTTGTATTGTTATTATTGTTGACTAAGATACATAGGGAATATGTGGTTTTTTTGTGACTCGCTGTATGCATTTATCATTGATCCAATAACCATGTAAAAAAAGATCGACCAATAAGGAATCCCATCTCTAGCCAATCATATAGCTCACGATAAAAATCCAGTGTAGCATGAAGTGGTTAATTAAACAGCTCCCAGGTCATAACTGGATATTAATCTGCATTTGCTAATGAATGAACTCATCTTGAATGGCATGCAAATAGCCAAGACTAATGGATCCGCGGCTCATGAAATTTTACCCGCAGGTATGTTGACAGCATAGCAAGTGTTCTTCTGTCAGTGAGCATTAACTCCTCTCCTCTCTGAGCTGCTCTTTGTTCAGCTGTTTTGTAGATGTGTTGTTATTTGCTTACTGAAGCTTTGTGATTCTTTTTATAGTGAGGCATTGCATTAAAGAAATACATGTTTGCTTGTTACGACTTTGAACAAGCAATGAAAGCCCTCAGATACTCCTTGAAACTCTGTTGATGGGCGTTGGATTCCTTGCGACATTATCCCTATTTGGCACTACTGTAAAACATCAAAGGAAGTTCTGCTTGAGGTATAAATATGTATTCCAAAATATTCCCACGAAGGGGAATGTCTCCAGTGAATAATACCGTCTGCAGTGTACAATGAAAAATGCAAAACAGATGGTTGGCTCGGCAGTGTGCTCTAAATGAGGTTTCTCTTCTTCTCTCTCTCAGATTTGGAATGACTACAAGCTGCGGTGGATGCCTAGGGAGTTTGACGGGATCGAGTTCATTAGAGTTCCATCCAACAAGATCTGGAGACCTGATATCGTGCTCTACAACAAGTGAGACTGTCAAACCATTATCAGCATCATTATCATTAGTTTGTTCACTCTTATTGCAATCACTATTAGAGATTGAATACCTGAAAATCAATAGGTTGGTTTTCAAAAAGAGTCTTCTTATTACCAAAGCCAATAATTGCTGTTGCCTAATTAGGAGCGAAATTAGAATCATCAGGATGTTATTGTACTGCAAATCAGACATCTCCATTTTGAAAATCCCAGGAAAACTAGTACGTTGGCATATGACATCAGTGGTAAAATGCAAATTCACCCGTGTGATTGGTTGCCACCACTTAAGGGCAGGGGCCATTACATTATATGGAGTTGACAGTGTCAACAAATACATGACAGATCAGAATATGCTCATGTGAAACATTTTGTAACGTTCAAACGAGCCCTGACAGAAAACAACCCCAAATGTGTCTTTTTGGTAGGAAAACTTGAGTTGATAACGTCACCGAAATATTACATAAGTGCCCAATTCTTTGGAGCCCAAATGTCCAGAGATGGAAGAAGTAGTCAACTTATTTTACTTAAGTAAAACAAGCAATACCAAATTGAAGAAATACTGTCACAAGCAAAAGTCCTGCATTCAATACCTTATGTAAAAGTACTCATTATGTGTAATATTCCATTTCAGAATCATACATGTAACTACTAGATCATGTTGTTGGTGTGAGGGTTGAGTGAAGCAGGCAGGACCCAAATGCAGATTACGCAGAAAATACCTTTATTTCAAGGTTTACACAGTGACAAACAGAACCCTACCCCGTGAACACAGTCACAGACAAACAAGGAACTAACAATGAAAGACAGAAAAAACAGAACTTAAACACACACAAGACTAATCAAAGAAACAAGAGATAGGTGAGGAGGGAGGAGAAAACACAGGGGCACCAGGTGAACACAATCGGGTAATCAGACAGGAGGGAACACAGACAGAAGGCAACAGGCAAGACAGGGGTGAACACTTTTCAAAATAAAAACCAAAGACAGAAAAAGACAAGACAAAACAAAACACAGACAGATCGTGACAGTTGGTGTATTTATGTCTTGCTGAAGGAGGAGCTCATTGTCAGTGTACTGTATACTTCTACTGGATATCTTAACCTATATTTATATATTATGTAATAGATTTGATTGATAATGTGTTTTTTGTATTTTCTAAAATCTAAATCGGTATAGTTACTCACGCTGTCAGATAAATTTTAAAAAAAAGTGGAGTAAAAACGTACAATACTGACTCTAAAATGTAGTGGAGTGGAATCATAAAGTAGGGTAAAATGAAAACATTGAGGTAAAGTAAAAAGGAATCAAAATTGTACAGTAGAGTAAATGTTATATATTTCATTCAACCACTTCTAATGTCTTTTATACCTCTAGCTGCTGTAGGTGCAACTGACTGTTCTGTAATCACAACACGATTGTCTGTGGTTCAGGGTCAGTTTATGATGTGCTCCAGTCTTTCAGGCTCAGTTATTCTATCCTCAATATCAACTCATAATGTTAATCAAAGGCAATTTTGTATTTCTCAATGATGCATAATGTGGCTTCATTGTCCTCTGTCTTTTAATCCTAATCTCTTCTTTCTTGCCTCCATTACCTCCTCTTTATATTTTCTCCCCCGCTCTTTTGTTCCCCGCCTTCATTTTCTCCTCGCCTTTGTCTGGCGTCTCTGCCTCCTTCTTTGTATGCACATACGCTCGTATCATATCGCCTCATATCCTTCCATTGGACTCCTTCCGCTTGATTACACACAAACAAACACACACGTCATGCAGCGCTGTAGGTGATTTCCTGGTTGAGGATAAGACCAAGGCTCTGCTGAAGTTTGATGGTACCATCACCTGGGTCCCTCCAGCCATTTTTAAGTCTTCCTGTCCCATGGACATCACCTACTTCCCCTTCGACTATCAGAACTGCTCCATGAAGTTCGGCTCCTGGACTTATGACAAAGCCAAGATTGACCTGGTACTAATCGGGTCTAAGGTCAGTTTTTGTGATTGTGTTCCCAGACTGGCGTCACGATCAACAATTTTTATATTTCATGTTTTGCTTCATTCTGTCCTACTTCAAAGAAAAACACTCTTACATTATTCTGTTTGATACTGCATGCATCAACCTTAGGGATCATATATTAGGTTTCATTCAAGGTGCACGAACGATTTGGACGAAAAAGGTAAATTAATTTGTTATATTGAGAGCACTACCTTTGAAAGCCTGTGAAAACAGTTAGATGTTTTCAGTCAACATGTTCTCATACCCAATTCAAACAACAACTTTGTCAGACCTTTTGTCATCATTTTTTTATGTACTGGGTAACCGTTTCTAGCATACTAGTTTAACAGGTAGGACCACTACACAAATCCCATGTTTAAAATGTTGGGAGTAGTGATGTGAAGACTAAAAATTGTCTTACAGAATCAGTTCCTTTAAGTTTAAACACGTAAGTGCATTGCAAGGTTTTCTATCATGTTTCATGATTCATCTAATCCCTTCCTTTACTTTTCTTTATCATGCAAATACTGGACATATATAAAAATACGCTCTGAGATTCTTAAAACAAAAAAGGCAACTTTTTCGTGTTACAGTTTTTACCTTTTAAAGATGCAGCATAAGCAAAACCCTACGGTAAAATTGAGTGGGAAAAACGTAAAAAGTTGATAAAAGCTGGGAGTGAGAATAGGTTGAAAATAAGATGAAAGTTGAATAAAATTACACTGTAGTTTAAAGAGGCCCTATTATCTCTTCCCTGTAGTGTTATATAGGTTTTTGTTCATTTAAATTATCTGCAAAGGAGAAAATCACAACGAACCCTCCAAAGGGGTTTTTTCTCCCACACGCCTGAAACACCTCAATTGGACTCCTTTGTTTGCTTCAGTAACATAATGACATCACTATGTAACACTAATGCTTCTATTGGATAGCACCTCAAAACGTGTTATGTGATTTGCTAGGGGGCGTGACATTTCCGACACATCTTTAAGCAGTTGACCAGTCAAAACAGAGCCGGCCAGCTAACCAATCAGAGCAGGCTGGGCTCTGGTTTCAGACAGAGGGTGAAAAGAGGTGCTGCAGCACAGGAAGTATGAGAAAGACCTTTTTGAACATTTAATCATGTGATCATGTAACAGTAAAGGCTCAGAACACAAATATGAACCTAAACATTGCATAATATGTTGAACCATTTTGTGCCTACTTGGAGGGCTTCTTGTGGACAATAAGTGGCTTCATTTGTATTTATGTCTTATTTCCCTCTTCACTTTCTATTGCTGTAACATTTCTGTAAGACCTGTAAACATCGCAAGACGGCCTTATTATCTGTAAACTACAGTGATCGCGCCCTCTTGCAGCGACTTACAGTCTGTGGGTGCATGTGGACATGAAACCCAGGTGAAAGTCAGTTT
The DNA here is from genome assembly GCF_000735185.1 of Notothenia coriiceps. Lineage (NCBI taxonomy): Eukaryota > Metazoa > Chordata > Actinopteri > Perciformes > Nototheniidae > Notothenia > Notothenia coriiceps. The sequence goes on along the minus strand of NW_011335106.1, from coordinate 40,962 downwards.
GTTTTGCATATTCTCACAAATCCATATTCATAAGGATGAACCATACCATATGTATTGTATTGTTGATGGTGGCCTTTTCAAAATGGTAAGTTGACTCTGAAGGTTGTTCGGATCATTTCATGAATTGATTTTAAGATCTCTATCCATCCCTTAGGTGAACCTGAAAGACTTCTGGGAGAGTGGCGAGTGGGAAATCATTGACGCTCCTGGCTACAAGCACGATATCAAGTACAACTGCTGTGAGGAGATCTACCCAGACATCACCTACTCCTTCTACATCAGGCGCTTGCCACTCTTCTACACCATCAACCTCATCATCCCCTGCCTCCTCATCTCTTTCCTCACAGTGCTGGTTTTCTATCTCCCGTCCGACTGTGGTGAGAAGGTCACGCTCTGTATCTCCGTCCTGCTCTCCCTCACTGTGTTCCTGCTCGTTATCACTGAGACCATCCCCTCCACGTCGCTGGTCATCCCGCTCATTGGAGAGTACCTGCTCTTTACAATGATTTTTGTCACGCTCAGCATCGTCATCACCGTGTTCGTGCTGAACGTTCACTACCGCACGCCAATGACCCACACTATGCCGGATTGGGTGCGCTCGGTGTTTCTCAGAGTGCTACCGAGGATCATGCTGATGCGGAGACCGATTGACGAGGACAGCAAGACTGGGGGGTTGGACAGCAGTGGGGAGGCAGGAGGAGCTGGAGGGGGAGGAGGAGGCGGAGGAGGGAAAGGAGGGAAGAAGAGGAAGAATAGCTTGCTGCAGGTAAGGCGTCCCCTTCCTAAATGTTTGATTCACTTGAACTCTATGCAAAACCATGTTCATACTTTATTGGTTTCTGCCGTCCAAATAAATTGTACCTCAGAATCAAATGCGAGAGACCAATGTGTTTTATTATTATTTTATTTTAACATTTGTGAGACAAATTTGATTTTGTTCCATCGGTGCCAAAGATCACGCTAATTCCTAACGGGGCAAACAAAGAAAAGACAATATCATGAAGCTCATGCTTAGCTACCTACAGCACAATCATTACTGTCCGATCCTCATACTTTCTTTGTTTGGCCATCAGTACCTTCCATTCCCGATTCCAAGCTGTTCTGCCAACAACTGACACACACTTTATTTCTTCTGCATCTCTTTATACTTGACTTTGTTTGCCGTGAAGTGCTTTATGCTGGGCGACAAAGAGAATCACCTTGTCAGATCTTATTTTCGATGATGACAAGTGACAACAATTCTTTATAGATTATTTAACATTCTACTGTAGTAATGTAGTCTAGACAGAGGCAATAGTTTTGGACTTTTAAAGAACAATTTTCTAATTACATTTTGTATAAGTATTATCTTATAAAAAACAAAGGTTGAAAGAGTATTAAATCAGCTTTGTTACACCAAGTAGTCCTGACATTGCTCAATGCACGGGTCAGTCGCACCAACCCGGTCCCTTATGAGAGCTGAACCGCCCAACATGAAAATATTTGACTAGTTCAACCAGCCGTACCTAAACCAACGGCAGTCTTTATGGGTTGTAGTTGCACAAGACTGAGGACTGTTTATACTGAACAAACAGTTGTGCATGGTGAGTATGTGTATTAGTGTGTTTAAGAGAGAAATAGGGACAGAGAGGAGGAGGAAAGGTGGAAACTGACAAAAAATATAAAATCGTCTTAGTCTAGTCCTTTTTCATTAACGATATTGCGTAATGATGTCGTCGCAGTTGGTGTTGTAGATAACGCTTTCTTCTTTTTGTCATCGCGTCTTAATAATCCAAAAAGATGGCATTGATAAACATACTGTCATTTTAGAAATGACGCAGAGCTACAGCACTGCAGGAAGGCCAAATAGAGGCCAGAAGAAGTGGAACTCACACCGAACATTTGTTATTGAACATTTTACACTTCAGGCATTGTCTCTCAGAGGGCATTCACATTACTAGTTTTATAAAGAATAACAAATAGAGCTACATAAAGCTGTTTTAACCCTGGCTCCTTTCCCACATTCACACAGTAACTATCAGGGGGTGAGGTGGGTGTGTGGGCCTAATATACTTGTCCATGAATAATCTGTAATCATTTATTTTTTAACATATTTAAAGTCAGCTAACTACATCATAGATGAGGAAGAGCTAGGTGGGCTTTGACTAAATCCTGCAGCTTCAGCACTGTAAGACTAAATGCATTAACAACGATGTCAAGTGCTTTTCAGCTGTTGGACAGGGATCCATCATGGTGGTTATGGATTTTTCTTGATTTCAAGCACTTACACTATAGCGGGAAAAGTTGCAAGGGTAGGTAACTGAACATTTTCCTAAAGTTATAATCAAAACATATCTCTTGACAAAATATTTTAGCCCATTTGGGAATCAGATTACCTTAAGCAACGAACTGAGTGCCTCTGACATTTGATAGCTTGCTTGTCAGACCATACAATATTCTTCCATCTTCAAATGCTCTTCTAAATCCCTTTGGGCAACTCATATCCTGTAAGTACTGGCAGGTCCACTAAAAAACGTTTGTTCTGGTTAAGGATTTGGACACAGTCTGATCTAATAAAGACTTTATGATCATTGCTGAACTCTGAGGAAGCACTCTGAAAGAAACAAGTCTCTCCTTCATACACCTACTGCACAGATGTATCCCATGTATGTTTTATATGAAATTGTCCTTTGAACGTTGGCTGTGTGCCGAAGTATGGGATTAGTTTTGTTTCATAAAGATAAAGCAACAATTTCTCAGAATAAAGCAAAACTATGAGTTCAAAAGCAAAAAAAACTGAGTCAAGCAAAATAAAATAAATTTCAAAAATAAAACTATAAGTTGCAAACAAATCATTTGTTTAATCATGTAAACTATAAGTCTTTTTTCTTTGTTTTAACATAGGTTTTCCCTTGCAGTTCTTGTTTCTTCTTTCTCAATGATCAGACTTTTGCTCTCGCTGCAGCTTTCTCTTTTGCGCTCCCTCATTTTTTGTTTGAGATTCTGAGACAAACCTCCCAGGTGGGCGAGACTTTCAGGGGTGCGTCCCCATTTTTGAGTGACAGCCCAGTGATTGTACAGTGCAGGCAGCTGCGGTGCGGTGGCTGCCTGAGCGTGGATAGAACACCCGCAGAAGAACCAGCATTTCAATTATTATAATACTAAAAGTGAAAATATATGTAAGTATTGATCATTTGTGTTGTTTGTGCTGTACTATACGGTCTGTTTCTTTATTGTGGTAAGTGAGAAGTAATGCTGTGCTATGAAAGTTAGCTTTTGCTACCTTTAGATCCATAACAATGCAAGCTAAGTAGCCTAACAGTTAGCTACAAAGCTAGCAGTGAGTGAGCGTTCAGACACCGGCGCACACACTCAAACTGACTCGTGTGTGCGGCGTGCTTGACTCTACCAACAGGCTTTCATGATTCTGTTTGGATATGCAAGTATAAGCCATGATAGCTTATTTTATTAACACGCTAATTTGATATGAAAATCAATGGAGGCTGAGTTAACTTTGTAGGAAAACCTACCGTCCATGACTGCCCCTGAGCTGTGTTTTATTTGTTAACTTCATATTTTTCATTTCCTAAAACATTTATTTTCCTCTCATATTAACAGTGTGGATCATTGAGTTCCCCATCTGGATCTGGTCTTCTTCATAGGAAGCGACCGGACGCGGAACCCTAGGGGAGGTGTCTACGACCATGTCTTTCTTTCCAGAGAGACGACCTTGACGATGGGAGGCACCCACACTGGGCTGTATGCCGTATTCGCCCCTCTTCATGGACCTACTACTACTATTAAACTTGGTCCGTGCTATAGCAGAGTTTCATTACCAAAATTTATTGTTCCTTGTATTTTGTTTTTTCCATCCTTATTATTATTTTATGATGATGTAAATATACTTTCCTGTAAATCAGTTTACTTTACCGATGACTCGTGCTCACTATTGTCATTGCGGTCACACCGTACTTCGACAACGTCAAGAAAGAAGTACGGGGAGAGGCACGACAGGGGAGTCTCCTTCCCCTTTTGCCCCTATTCTGGAGACCTGCG
>NW_011335106.1:19466-36882 GCF_000735185.1 Notothenia coriiceps | reverse complement strand
CCCCTCCAGGTGAACTCCAGCAGTTTGTTGAAGTGACACCGTTTCGGCTGGGCCCCACCTACTCTAGCGGGTCTTTTACGACTTCCGAGACCCACAACATCCCTGACAGTACAACTGGTGCAGAGTAGTGTCAAACGCACCTTCAGCCTTTGTCATGGCTTCCTCACCGTCCTGGCCCCACCCAACCAAGGGGAAAAATTTTTTCCCCTAGTATCCCACACACGGTTTAATGTCTCCGTAGTGTGATGAGTCGGAGGGCCCTTTCAAATGAGATTCCATGAGCTTTCCTCCCAGTCCGGCTACAGCATGGAGTCTAACTCCTCCTTGTTCGCCTAGGTAGGACCAGCACCTTGCTGCCTAGTCGAAAAATGAGAGGCGTTCCTAGGACCTCCCCCGGACCCTCATGCGAATAGGCCAGATGACACAAAAACATCTGAACCTCTTCCGCATACTGGCCCAAGGGTCCCTCAGTGACACCCTCCACGCGCCCTCATACCCACTCCCCCCAGAGATGAGTCCCGGTAGGTTTAGAGGACATGAGGGTTATCGCTTTCGACACAGCCAAGAGCCGTCATTCAGCCCTGGGTAAGTCCACTCCCAACCCGGAGGCGGTTCCGACGCCCAAACAGTGGTTAGGACAAAAACTTTATGTATCCTAACCTAAGCTCCGCATCAGCAACCCACCGCCTCTCCCCCAGACTCAACCACCTATTCCTAAGCGTGGTGACGAAAAACGTCTCACATACACCAAAACTACCCGAAGCTTAGTCAGACGCTGGAAGTCGTGAGTAGACCTAGCCAAGCGTTGGCTCACACTCTCGCCGACCTACTCCTAAGTCGTAGAGGTCTTAGCACTCCGGCTACCAAGCAGTCCGTCCCCTATTCCGCTACCTGACGGGTGAGGTTCATCCTACTCAGCGACACTAGCGCGAGCTCTCTACTCACCATAGTACATAGAGCCACCTAAGCAACAAGAGCTCACTCTTGCTTATCGCACTTACCCCAGCTCTTACGCCTCGTCGCCCCCCACCCCATGCGCTCAGCCCACACATCGCAGCGGACACACTACTTTCTCCTCACCGTCTTCGTCTTCCAGACGCACCACCGCCGCGTCACACCACCACCCCACCGCCACAGGGCGCGACGTCGGACTACCGCTCCTTCCTACCCAGTACTCCGCGCTCCCCCCCCCAACACCACCCCCCCATCCTTGCTAGCCGCCACTGTTCCCGGCTCTCACAACACGACAGCGTCCCACCGACCCACAGACCGGGAAAATCCTCCATTCATCTTCAGCCAGTAGGCCCTCCCTGATCCTCAACTTTCGGCACGCACGCGACCGCCGCCCAGCTTTTCCCCGGTCAACTCCACCCAACACCGTGGATACAATCCTACAGGTGGACCCGCGGCAGGGATCCCAAAGGTCCGGTGCAGGTCGACCCTTCTCTGGTCTCCCCAATCTGATCCTGGTCACACCTCCCTAATATAGAGAGCGACCGGGACCCTCGCGGAACCCAGGGGGTCAGTCTCGACCACTACACCGGTCCCTTTTCTTTCAAACCCCGAGAGACGACCTTGACGATGGAGGCGCTGGGCTGGTGCCTATTGGAACTGTCACGTACAAAGTCCGAGATAGTTATGTTGTCCTCCAGTGTCTGTATTCTGGTCGACAATTTATCTCGAGAAAGACTGGAATCTACCGTACACCCATATATCATTACGACGGGTAATACCCGTGTTCGTAAAAAGTGGTAGCTAGTAAGATAAAATAACTATTCGGACTGTGTACGTAACCAGTTCAATAGGCACAAGCCCAGCGCCTCCATCGTCACAAGGTCGGTCTTCTCGGGTTTAAAGAAAAGGGACGGTGTAGTGTCGAGACGACCCCCTAGGGTTCCGGAGGGTCGGTCGCTTCTCTATATTAGGGAGGTGACAGGATCAATGGCGGAACCAGAGAAGGGGCGACCTGCACGGACCCTTTTGGAGGGCATCCCTCCGCGGGCACCCTAGGCATTCGATGTCCACCGGGCTTGTGGAGTTGACCGAGGAAAGCCGCGGCTTCCTCCTCGCCCAAGTTGAGGATTCAGGGAGGCCTACTGGCTTGAAGAGTGGACATAGGGATTCCCGCTGTAGGTCGGTGGGACGCCTCTTCTTGGTAGACCGCGCACATGGGCGTAGCAGCACAGAAAGCCCAGTACTGGGTAGGAAAGCACTGGTCATCCAACTCCCATCTTGTCTTTACCGCGCCATCGTCTCTCGAACCGGAAGAGCCGGTCCGAGGACAAGTAGTCTGTTACCACGCAGCTTTCGCTGACGTCATCGGTCGAGGGCGAACGAGCGCAAGAGGCTCGGTACAGGGCGAGGGAACAACGGGAGGCCGAGCTCTGTTCGCAGGGCTCTATGAACTTTGAGGAAGTGAACCCCATTCCCCTCGAGCTAAAGGGAATGAACCTCACGTAGGTAGCCACGGCGACTCCTTGTACGGATCTAACCTCTAGCGACCTACCCGGACCAGGGTCAGGGGGGCGACAGTGGAGCCCAACGACTGCAGGTCACTCCACGACTTCCAGCGTCTGACTACCTTCGGTTCGTTTTCGGTGTATTAGACGTTTTTCGGCACCACGCTAGGAATCAGGCGGTGTTTGAACTGGGGGGGGGTGCTGATGCGGAGGCTTTAGGGCCTTAGGTACAATATGAATGTTGGTCCTAAGCCACTGTTGTGGCGTCCGGAACCGCCTCCGGTTGGCAGTGGACTTTACCCAGCCGCTGATGCACGGCCCTTGGCCGCTGTCGAAAGCGAAACCATCATGTCCTGAAACCTACCGGCCGGACTCATCTTGGGGAGTGGGGTAATGAGGCGCGTCGTCGGAGGTGGCTCACTGAGGACCTTGCGCGGCCCAGTATGCGCGAAGAACGGTCAGATCGCTTTTTGTGTACCATCTGCTATTCGCATGAGCTCCCGGGGGGAGGTCCCTAGGAACGCTCTCCATTCCGCGACTAGGCAGAAGCGCCCCTGCCTGCGTCCTACCTTAGGCGGCACCACCACCAGGGAGTTAGACTCCATGCTGGTAGCCGGACTGGGGAGGAAACTCAGGGAATCGCAGTTTGAAAGGCCCCTCCCGCACCTCCATCACACCGTACGGAGACAGTTAACGCCGTGGTCCCGGAGACTAGGGGGCACAATCGTTTTCCCCCGGCCTGAGTCTGGCCAGACCGGTGCAGGACACGCCATGAGCAAACGGCTGAAGGGTGCGTTGACAAGCTAAACTGCACAGTGGGTACCTGTCCAGGAGTTGTGGGTCCGGAGTCGTAAAGACCGCGCCTAGAGTAGGTGGCCCGAAACGGTGTCACTTCAACCAACTGCGGGAGTCACTGAGGGGGGCCCTCTAACCACCAGCGTAGGGGGCATATGAGCGAGACGGCAGATTCGTATCTCCCGCCTCCCACAAGCCCAAGTCCTCAAGGAGTGCTCACAAAGCGGAAGTTGCCGGGAGTTGTGAGGAGTCAACGTCCAGTGTGTTGAAAGGGTAGGAATGACATTGTGCGGAACCTACCAAGGGACAGGGGGGGACTCCAACAGCCTGTAAAAGGTCTTGTGAAACCCCCGGCCAGCCTCCGGTAAAACTTTTATACCGGGTCATCGGTAGCTAGTAGAATTCTATTCTATATGAAATAAGGCTTTGCAGAAAATTTGAATGTTAAGGGTCATCTCTGCGCGGGTATCTTGTCAACGCTTTGTGTGTTATCGCGGTCGTAACACATCAAGATCCTGCCCACCCACTTCCCCCCCTCGCCCCACTGGTCAAGTTCTAGTCAACAACTTGCTCAGAAACGGGCACAAGGAGGGTAAAGTTCACACAAACTGCGAAACGCGTGTGGAGGTTTGTAGGTTAGTGTCTCAGAACGTCCGAAAGTGTCCCAAACAGTTACGTTTCCGCCTCTCTTATAATGAAGGCCCGACATTTTAAGAAATTTCGTTCAACGTTGACTCGACGAGAGCTGGGAGCCACGACTGCCTGAGGTTGAACACAAAATATTAGTTGTTTATTTATTTGTGCGTTCCTATTACTACACAATAACAACCATATTGTTTTAATCTTCCCTGTTGTTGCTTGTGTTATGTCTAAAGTCATAAGACTCGGGATGAGAGGGTAATGACTACCGGTTGTTTTCAGGATGTAATAAGTTAATTTTTTCTTCATTTTTGTTATTCACAACCGAACTATAACTCAATTCTTTTATCCAACTATTTGCGAGCACTCTTACCTAGACGCCCTCGTAAAGCGGGGTAGGGTTGACAGATAGTGGTGGCAAGTCCCTCGAGATACCGTCAGTTACCCCCTGCGGGCACGTGCTGACGGCAACCATTTTGACATGAGAGTTACCCTGGACAGGCACTGATCTCACTGCCCCTCCCCGGTAGACTGGCCTGGCAGTGTACACTGCCCAACCCTCTTGCACAAGCCCGAGCCAGGCCACGTACTGAAATTGTCCTTAGAAACTGTCTATTAGAACGTGAAGAGATCGTGCGTTTATTAGGACCTTAACGCTATTCTGTTGACTTTATTACAAAGGACTCTTACACGCATAACGAAACAAATTTATCAAAGAAATAGTGTCAATTAATGGTAACGGACTTCGCGAACAACCCATATATTGGTGTAAACCTACGATGTTCAGGAATCGTAGATTATATGACATTTTTGTACAGCAAGGAAAGTAAGACGAACTTACCCCCACTCTCTTCGTCACGTCAACAAAACACGCACCGACGTCTTACCGCACCACAACAACTAAGCTCCTCAAAACGGAATGAAACGAACTGGCTGTTACAAAGGAGAATCACCGACTGTCGACTCTCTCCACTTATTCGAAACGTACCTCCGCACTACGATTCCGCTATCCATCACAATACTACTTTATTATCGTAATACGTACAAAATGAGTGATAGGAACGTTAGCACCTGTACGATTACTAAAGAAAATTATGATTAATTGGACTACAAACTAATATACAAGACTGCTTTCACAAAACATACACGATACTACTAGCTCATATTAGCCCATATTAGACAAAATTACTAACAATACACCCATTCTTCCCATAATTAGTCTCAAGACAGTGTCGATCCCCCGTCATACTCCAGCTCTGCCTCTAACATAGAGGGCGGAGTTGTCGGGTTCAGGAGTTCCTCAAAGTGTTCCTTCCAACGCCCTAACACTCCATCAGTTGAGGTCAACAACGTCCCATCCTTACTGTACACAGCTTGGATGGTTCCCTGCTTCCCCCTCCTGAGGTGTCGGACAGTTTTCCAGAACAACTTTGGGGCCGGTTCGGAGGCACATTTTGCAAATATGGCAGTAGCCATCGATCATCTTAAGATAAGATATACTTTATTCCGAAAACGTCTTTTAAAACTACAATTCCCAGTAGAGACGCGCCATAGAACATGTTGCGAAACACACAATAGCCAGCATGTGGAGTTCTGGGGACGGGGTGGGGGAGGGGGGGACGGGGTGGACCAGTTCAAATCCAGTTTTGAACAGTCTGCCGTGGTTCCATCCCATTTCAAAGTGCTGTTTGACGCTTGGCGCACACTCAAACATCCAATCACAGAGCTTGAGGGCTATCACAGGGTTTGTCAAGCAAAGCGGAGAGAATATTTACTTCCGGGTGTAAAATTCTTTAAAGCAAGTTGCAACTGAGCTGCTCCGACCCTCGGTGCTGACGGACTCCAACTTGTGTTTATTAATCAAACAAATAAATAAACACAAGGATAATGATGTGTTATTGTTGAGTAAATAACAAAATTAGAAGGACAAAACGAAAACAATACAGATTTCAGTATTCTGAGCCCCTACTCTCCCCATAACTGATGGCAACAAAAGTCCTACATTATTCAATTAAAATAAAGAAGTAAAAACAATAAGTGTGGCTTGATATTGAGTAAGAAAAAGGTTGATAAACGCTGTGAGAATGGATCTGCGGAGAGCATTTCGCCCCAATCCCAACTCGTCTATCACCAACGTTCAGGGAGCTCTATGCAAGTCAATGGGACGCCCTGCCCGTTGAAAACTGACTCTCAAGGGGTACCCTGTCCGTAATAGAGTGACGGGGAGGGGCCCTGACCGACCGTCAACATGTGACGGGTTGGGAGTGAGAACGTGTTGGTGCAGAAGCAGCCGGTGATGACTTTAACAGAATCTTTGACAGATAAATCTTGCACTTCTCTAGCAACGCAAAAATCCTGGAATTCGATAAGACACTGAATAATGTTTCCTGAAGAAATGTGGTATTTGCATTTGTTAAAATAGTTTCCTTATCACAGTTAATTACCATGCACTGAAGACGTTTGTTGGTATATAACACATTTTGGATGCTACAAGTCCTTAAGCATCTAATATACTGTAAAAACATGTCTTCCTTCATTCTGCTTGAATGGGTAAGAACATAGCATGTTGTTTTGTGCTTGGCTGAAATGACTGTTTGGTATTCAGGAGTTTTCTTACTTGTTGACCGACAATGTTTCCTCTTAGTGCTGACAGCTGAGAGAGGTGAATAAAGCTTTGCATGGAGGCGTGATGGCTAAGGCGATAGGTAGGAAGAAGAAAAATAAAGCAATGCAGCTTTAACTCACTATTCCTTCAAGCGTGACAGCTAATGATTACTTTTAATACTAATTAACCTGTCTAGATTTTGTTTGATTAATCATTTAGTCTCTGAAACGAAAGTGTTTTGTATGTTTGCTTGATAGATGATATAAACGATGAATCTATAAAAAACAGTTGTTTGCAAATTCTGTTTTAATTGAAGTATTAATCAATCTGTTGTTTTGTATTGGTTTGACAAAGTATCTGTTTATTGTTTGCACTATATATAAAATCATGTAACAAATTGTACATTTTCTCAACTACTGTAATTGCACATTAGTAAATAGAGGAATAATCTTTGCCTTCTGCGACATGAGGTTGGAACCTCCCATCAATTTATCTCCATATATTGACAGTAGTGGTCGGGTGAGAAAGGTTTAAAAAAATAAAGACTCTGTAAAAGAGGTTTACGTAGCCACGGTCACAACACCAACGGGTTAGTTCACTCTCACTTTGAAGCCTTGAGTTTGGTGTTTTGGTTGTCAGAGTCAAGTTTTTTGGAGCTGGGCAGGAGCGATGCCAGGTTGGACGAGGTACTGTTGGCATTATAAATGCTGAGTCTCCAGCTAACGCTAACCTGGTTAGCAAAGTCAGTCAGTGGTTCAGTCAGTAGGGGCTTGTACTGGGAGCTGTAGGATCGCCGGTTCAAGTCCCCGACCAGACCTACAATATGGAGAGTGGACTGCTACTTGGAGAGGTCCCAGTTCACCTCCTGCCCTGCCCTGCCGTGGTGCCCTTGAGCAAGGCACCGGACACCCCCCTTCCCCCCTCACTCCCCGGATGATAGTACTAGACTCCTACATTAGAATGGGTTAAATGCAGAGGCCAAATTTCACTTTGTGTGCTGTGTGCTCTGCATGTGTGACCATTAAAGAGGGTTTCGTCCCTCCCAATTATATTCTATTCTATTCAATAACTGTGATATCAACTGCAATGCGAATTTTGGCCAGCTTAACAAAGCCTTAAATAGAATGGGCCTATAATGTTAACTTTCAGGTTAATATTGTTATTTTTATATATTGCATTATGATATGCTCTAATGTTAAAAAGTGCTTTATTTTTCTCATACTGCAGTGTGTCGCAGAGAAACTCCCTTCAGCATGAACTTCGGGATTTTAGCCTTAGCGGACCATTTACATGCAAAAAAAACTATAACACACTACAAGAAAGGGAAAACAAGAAAACGGCCCCTTTAAGAGCTGACTGCTAGTTGTCATCTGGTGCAACTAAATAGTAAACAACATTTTGAAGTGCCTTGTCAATCATCGGGTAGCCACACCTTTAAGCATAACACATGTTATCATCCGTTTCATTCTTAATGCCCCTTACAAAAATTTGACCTCAAGGATGCAATGCACTATTGGCTTTTTCTTAAAATGTAGAAAAAACGTAATGCAGTGCCATAGCCCGCCCCACTTGCCAGAAAATAAATGTGCTCCTCAAGTTGACAATGAGTCCATCGCAGAAAAGTGATTTTTTAATTTTTTTATTTTAACCATGATTTGAAACTGTTTCCCATGAATGAATCACGCCTTGCTCGTGCATATTTCATGTTTTCCATCCTTTCCTTTCGTACTACCTGAGTATGGCACTGGATGAAGAATCACCTAGTCTTTTTGGGGTTGAAAAAAAATCCACTTTTTCACAAATAACATTAAAAAACAGTTTGATTAAATAAAATGTTGCCACAGAACTGAAAGCACATTTTCTCAGTCCTGGTGGTGATACATGGTTTTAATGGAGCAGCAAAACGTTGAAGTTTTCATTTGAGAGCAACAGTGCAGCACAGCTCATTATTCAATGTTGATATATGCCCTTGTGTTCAGAATTTTAAAGTAAGCAATTTGATCATGTTCATTTTGTGACAGTTTTTTTTATCAACTGTCACAAAACAGACAGTAGTTTCTAGTTTACGCGAAACAGAGGATAATTTTGTCAATGAAAATCACGGTTCCACTGAAATAGTGAAGTCCCACATGTGGAACTGTGCTGCTAAAGAACTGTTGCTGCTAATGGGCAAATACTGACAGACTGGATATAGCTAGATAGCAGAGTGCTATTGAGTTTCTGGTTACACATTAAAGCTGCACATCAAGTTGGGCACTTTGGAACTGAACATCATCAAGTTTTTCTGAATCCAACCAGTAAAAATAAACAATTTTATCTTATTGTAAATCAGTCCTGCACATCTCACAGCAAATTTGGACAAACAGAATCCTCATGCGGGCAAACAGAAAAATCAACTAAGACACCACAAGGGCATATGGAGAGGGAATACCTTAGCCAAGGCTTTTGCCATAGGCTGAGGAAGGCATAATGTGCAGCAAGCTGGTCAATCATTATTCTTATCTTTATTCGGGAGAGTTCAACTATCATAAATCCAAAGCTTCATGCACCCCAATATATAAAATTAATATTAAAAAGGTATTCCATGATGTTTTCTCAAAAGAGTATCAGACGGAAAAAATATCTGTTTTTTTTCGATTGATATGACACTTATGACATAGTCTTAAGTTCAAAGCGTCCTAAGCAAAGGTGTACCATCGAGAAAAAGAGCAGACCTCAAGTGACTAATCAGAATCAAGTATTCAATCAAGCTGTGTAACACAAAAAAATGTATTGTGTGTCAATGGGTTATGACAATTGGTGATATAGTTTATCCTTAATCCTAGTGATAAACAGACAAACATAATTGAACAGAATATAAGCTTCTTGGCAGAGGTAGCAATTTATTTAGAAATCAGCTTTCATGTTATAAATCCCCTCAAACTTTTTGTATCTGCGCATTCAAACTTAATATATCTGTGCCATATGTCAGCTTAAATATTATGCATACAAGTGGATATAAATTAATATTCTTCCTAGAAAAAGTAAAGCCTCCCACCTCAGCCTTGTTATCTGTGTTGAAGTCAAGGTTAAGTAATACAAAAAGATTCTTGAGAGAGAGAAAAAAAGTATTTGGTTTAAGATAGAAAAGAAAGGGAAGGACGGTTTGAGCTTTGACAGGAACGGTTAGAGACAAGGAATAAATTCACAAAGAGAGATGTTATATTAAAGAGAGTCCTTAGTGCAAAAGAGGGAAGAATAAAGCAAAAGGTAGGCAGATAAATGCAGTGCTCAAAATGACATGAGCTTCATATCTACTAATGAAATCATTACCAACACTTAATTGCTTGACAGTGTTGGTTTATTTGAAATATGTCTTCATAATTTGTACCTGATTCAACAACTAAGCTAGAACGCAAATAGGGTTGGGTTTGGTTGGTGCATAAGAGACGCAAATACCTTATCAAATCAAGTTTTGGTGACCTTTCAACATTTTAAATTACATAAAAGGGGCAGTCCACCAATTATTAAGATGTCAAATAAAGTTTGTCCTGATGGTATGGAGTGGTGCAGTAATGAGTCCTAAATCCCGAAAATGACTTAGAATTGCATCACTCCAGGTTCCCTCGTCTGAAATTCAATGTTATTTTTTAACATGTTTGTGGTTTTCTCCAATTATTCTGTCTCAAAACAGTGGTTGCCAACAAGTGACGAAATTGCACTACTAGACTTATAGTCTGGGCGGGGATGTTCTAACAAATTATGCTATCAGGCTGCATTATGAGATGTTCTGGATCAAGGTTTCTTTAGCCAACTCCATACTAGCAATCGAAATACAGAATATTTCACGCTCTGTTGCATTTGTGTCACCAGTTTCTTGGCAGTCCTCCACTCTTAGTGAATATAATAATGGAGGAACTGGGAGATTCAAACTAGCGAAATTGATGTGACACAATCTGATTATCATGATTAAGAACATTTAATTAAGTAAGAAAACGCAATCCTTGCTCTTGTTGATTTGCATAAGCAGTCGAGTTGTGACTGTAGATTGGTGTTATTCTATTCAAAATACTTTGGGAAGGAAGAAAAACTGTGTTTCAGAGAGCATATTAACTGGACACTAGCCAAGAATTTAATCTTGGCCTTTCATCCAGTTGTTCATGAAGTTAATTTGCAGCTGCTAATATCATCTGCCACTGGTGATATCTTTTTTAAACCAGCCAAACTAATTGTTGGAGATAATGAGAAGTCTTATTGTTCTGCATGTTTCTTTGTTAAATCAAAAATACAAAATGATTAGCCTTTTCTTGATATGTTATCATCAAAGGATATCTCTAAACTAATCCCATACACGATAACCTGAAATTCTAGTTGCCTACATTTTGAATTTACCTTTGCCTCTGTGTGTGTGCTTATGTATTACTCCCCTGCTGTGATGCAATCTAAGCTGATTTATTTATTTGCTGCTTAATTTGTCAAACAAGGTCAAACGCCCTGGTGACATTTCATGGAGAATCCTTTAGCCATTGTTTACACCCCGGCCAGACACGCAGATTTCTTCACACAGTCAGAGACACAAGCCGAAGACACACAGCCCTTTTATCTCCCAAACATTTGCAAATCTGTCGGAGCACCCCTGCCAGCCGAAACCCAGCATGTCCTGCTTGTAAAGTCAATGAATTTCATGCAACAGCCACCGCGACATCTGACTATCAGGTAGAAAGGATGTACGGTGCCATGCTAATAAACCTTAATCATCTGCTTGAAAAACATTCACAGCAAGAAACTCAAGTCCATCCCAAGCCATTCTAGAAATACTCAAATCCCAACTGTCCCCATTCTTAACAGCCTACCAATAATACACCTGCGCGGACCCAAACAGACATTGATGGTAATGTACATGACGATGATTCAGAACACACACAGATTCCTTTCCAAACGCGTAAAAAACGTTGTTACTCTCTAGCTCTCTCCTGGGCGGCGCAATGCAGCGAAGTCTATTCCTCATGGGGTCTCAAACTGTCACTGAAGCTGAACTAATGCAGTTAGCCGAGGAAGTCTGGCAGACAGAGCCATGAACGCCATGCTTTTCCGTACCTGTGTGTGTGTGTGTGTGTGTGTGTGTGTGTGTGTGTGTGTGTGTGTGTGTGTGTGTGTGTGTGTGTGTGTGTGTGTGTGTGTGTCTTCTTTGTGCATCCCATCAATTTTCCTGCCACCAATCGCTAAGCATGTCTGGAGATGGCAACAGGACACTGCATTGAGACAAACTTGATGAGAGATTTTTCAAACTAATTTGAAAATGCATAAAATCAGGCCGTGAACTAGGTGACGGTGGTGTGCACAGACTCTCTTTAGTTCACCTCTTATCTGTGCAGGAAAAGAGCATTTTTTTCCGTCACCAGAACAGAACTTGAGCCAACAAATATAACCCTTATACTGTACTTAACCTGTACGCCAGGAGCTCCTCACCTAATGTGACATGAGGCAAGGCACAAAAGTGTCACACGAGGAAACACACATGATTAAACATTATGGTTTTGGGTTGCTAGTGGTGGGAATCCTCCATCGATATGCAAACTATCGCTGGCCAACAAGAAAAGTTAAAAGCAATAAGAAGGGTTCCACCAAAAGGGTTTTTCAATCATTTGAGTTGAAGTTGTAGAAAGATGGGGACTTCAAGGATAGCTACAATAAACATTCAAGTTTCAGTGAACATCTATGAAAGTCCAAAAGGGAATCACTTGACTATTTTATCCTATTAAAGTGCTCATTTACATTTTTGGCAAATCATCTAGTGAATGTACCGTCAAGTCCAAGAGAAAGTGTCAGCCTAAATTGCAGAAATGTTCCCCAAGCCTAAGATATGGCATTCACCAGAATGGGAATAACTTAAGGTCAAAATGACATTTATTTTTGATCCACTGAAAATGCAGTTCATCCTTGAGTTTAATTGGACAGACGGGACATACAAACAAACTGAACAACCCTTAAACACCATGCGACAAACAGAATCTCTTTACAAGACCTTTCCTGTTTGGAAAATATCCAAGTATTTTGAATTACATCCACCCAGTGTAAAGCAGTCTGATTTGTTTGAATTGTCCAAGCCTGAGCTGAGATAACTCTGAAGATATCACAATGACATCATTAGTGTTATTCACCCGGACTTTAGACAGCTTCATCCGCAGTCGAAGACCACATTATGCAATGGATTTCACAGGCTCCAAATGGCGCATACGTTGACCTTTGGATGTGGAATATGGATAAAATATGACAAACAATAAAACCCCAAAGGAAAAAAAAAAAAAACATGCTTTAGTTGTTAACCATATTAGAAAACCCAATAATTTGGTCCAAAGAGACCTGCGTCGAATGAAAAACACAAGAGAAAGAAGTTTCTACAAATACTTCAATGCTCAGGAGAAGATCATACCAATAATAGAACTGGAGGTGAGAACTGGAAAGGAGGAGGGTGTCAAAACAATCCTATAGTACCAGTTCACCCGATGGAGAAGAACAACACAGAAGAAACAAAGCCCAAGCACCATTATGTTTGTCTTATTTATATTCTTTATTTATGTATTTGAAATGTTTCTGGTTAGTATATATTTGTATTCTAGGTTATCGGCATGTTCTTCTTGCTTGCAGGGCTTCTCGATAAACAATGAGCACCACTAGAAATTAAGAAATACCATTAAGATATATGATGCAAAGAAAAACATATACATTCCTGAGATTCTGATTACTTTTCTGATGTTATACCATTAATGGAGTTTAGAAAATGCAATGCAAAACCTTAAATATCTGATGTGAACTTGAACTGTGGGATGCACAGGGTGTCAACGTGACTCTGGGACATCTGTATCCGATGTAAACAAAATAAGCCCTTTTTTTAATCGTCCATACAACAGGATTTCAAGCACACAAACAGTGTAGCATCAAATAGTTATTCAGGTAGGATTGAGGGGATCCTGAAAATGAATACAAACTGTCCATCCAACAGTTTTTTTCATATCTGACCGACATTGCGATTTTAAAAGCGCTTTTTTATAAACCTTTATTCAATTAGAAGAGTCCTATTAAGATTAAGATTCTATTTTTCAAGGAAGACCTAAGCCAGACCGGCAGCAGCATAAATATAAACGCAGAAAAGGAAAGCTCAATTCAGAGAACATAAAATAAAAGCAAACGTACATTATCTGCCTCTATTTATTTTCTTTTGGCTTCAAATAAGTTATACGAGATTCATTGATTGGATTTCAAGTCCTTATCTGCAAAATATTTGATGTACAGGTACCCCAACTGCCCTTTTTACAATATAAGTATGGGCATATTGGATGGAAAGCAAACATGATTACTGAGAATGCAAAGAGATGCAGCCAGCATGGCTAAAAAAATGTGTTTCCTATTGGACTCCAACAACTTAATCAATTTGTTGTGGTTTCACAAAAAAAGCTACCCAAGCTTACACTCTGCTTCATTACATGTCACTTGTTAGAAGCTTTTATCCAAAGCGACTTACATACTCAATACTGTGCACAATACCCACAGGAGCAATTTGGGGTGAAGTGTCTTGCCCAGGGACACAACGACATGCTGACTGCAGTGGGGTTTGAACCTGTGCTCCCCTGATCCGAACACCAACATACTAGTCCACTGCGCCACATGCAATTGGATTTTATTTCTGCAGTCTGACAATCTGTTATAATTGGGACATAAGTATTTATCACAGGTTCGCTTCCATAGAGCATGCCAACAAATCACTTTGAAAGCGGGTTTGATTAATTACTTGTACTGCGTGTGACAAAATTAGTGTTTCCACACTCTATTAGTATGTATGATAAATATACCTGCCGGAGCACAGCTGACATTTTTTTACATTAAATATCAGCAATCAGTGTGGCGGAAGATGAGCATCCAGGGTGGGGTTCATAATGGAAAAACGCACAGTGGTGTAATCACCGGCTTGTTCACGTATATAATGCAACATGACTGTTAGTTTAGTTGATGGCAATAATCATGGTTCTTTGCAAGTTGCTATCTGGATGTAATTCCTTTGTGTAAGTAGGTAAGCAAGGACCCTGACGGAATATCTGGAGTGTAGATTAATGTTCTTTACAGAAACATCTGAGGACGACATTCTATCCGTCTTCACCATGAGCATGAGTCTTCACCATGTCTTCACCGTGAGCATGAGTCTTCACCATGTCTTCATCATGAGCCTGAGTCTTCACCATGTCTTCACCATGAGCCTGAGTCTTCACCATGAGCCTGAGTCTTCACCATGTCTTCACCATGAGCCAGAGTCTTCACCATGTCTTCAACATGAGCCTGAGTCTTCATCATGTCTTCATCATGACTCGAGTATTCACCATGACCCTGAGTCTGCACCATAAACTTGAGTCTTCATCATGTCTTCAACGTGAACCTGAGTCTTCCTACAGTGGTGACTTTGTCNGGGTCGTGTGTGTGTGAGATTAAAATAGCCCAATTGCTTTTACAATAAATAAACATTTAATGTGTTTAATTGAATAGTAAAGGGGTTTAACGTTAGTGGCAGGTTGTGTGTGAGAGAGAATAAATAAGACAGCCCAATATTTTAAAAAAAGTCGATAATTTGTTCCCGCATATTTAGCAACTTTCCGCATATTTCGCAACTTCCCGCAGTTTCACCGCATAAAATCACATAAAAACCCCGCATGTTTAATCGCCTAATTAAGGATTTTAGCCCGCATAATCAAGGAATTTAGCCCGCATAATCAAGGATTTTTGCCCGCGTTTTTCTGGAGGGTCTACCTAAACCTGGGAATTAGTCAGCGTTTGTGCACTTCCAGTTTCCTGTTCTACAAGTCATTGGGTTATTGGGTTATTTGGTTCATGACTGAAATAAGGACTTATGAGGCTGATTCAGAGCAGGCTTGCAGATGGGTAGAATAGAAGGAAGGACGCAGCAAAGAGCGAACTAATTCAAACAAAAAAAAAAAAAAACTGAATCATTTTGAACAATGGCGCATTTTACTCAAGTTTGGTGACTTCAGACTGGAGTAAAAATCAAAATAGGCCGACTAATAATGCCAATTTAAATATTTACTATGTCAGATAGCGCTCAGCTCTTCACAAAACGACTGAGGGCATCTTGTCAAAGATGGTGGTTCTCAGGAGACCATTGGACAAGAAAAGCTCCCTAAAAAACAGGGCATAGCACGGAAAATACCGTTGTCTGTTTGGGCACAATGCAGTTCCAATTTTTGATGACATTTATCTCATCGCAATATTGGATTACAATACAGTGGCTGTGTCCTATCAATGCCATTGGTTTTTATTTAAAATGCTTGAGCAACATGACATTTGTATCAGACACAAGTACTGGCACAAGCAAAAAATAGGACTCAAGAGCACAACCAGGCAAAAAGGTTTAGTCAAGCATTTAATCAAATAAGGCAAAAATAATACAGGCAAAGATCCAAAATAAACAGACTGGAAGCAATAAAAAAACAACCAACTAAGTTGGTAAAAACATGTAACAGCTCGGATTGTAGTTTACTTTTAGAAGAGTTTCTTGGAGCACTTCATGCAAGACAGACAAGAGGAATTGACCAAGGCAACAGCACAGACTAAATACACAGTAATGATTAGGGACAGCTGGGGCTCATTGAAGCCAGGCAGGTGATTAACAGGGAAGGAAAACACACCAGGTGAGGGAGTGAGGCGATCAGCAGGACCAGGATGTGACAATTTGACCTGTGTTGCCAAAGCACAATGACGATTGGCAATACATTAAAATAACACAAGTAGAAAGGGGAACAAAATTACTTAATATAATAAAAAAAGAGAGAAAATATGCACTAATTTTTCAAGTTAATCTTCTTAATAAACAAGTAGATTTTAGAAAGGATAATACGAGATATGTAATATATATCGATATAACAAAATATAGTTGTTTTACCAGGGGAACGAAAGTTGTGGAAGACATTCAGAGTCATGCTTTAACAATATCCTGCAGGCAACCTTCGTTTTTGAGGTATTAGTAACTCATACACGCTGACAAAGGGGAATGAAACAGGAAATAAAAGTTAATGAAAGTCAAAAGCATGCACTGCTGGGCTTTTCTCGAATCACGAAGGTCAGCTGGTCATGAATATTAAAAACAACTCAACAACACTGTGAACTCCTTAACTGCAGAGCCACGATCAGGGTCATCACTGCTGGTATAAAATACAATGACAGAATTGTCTTCTAACTTAAGGATATGACACCTCTCCTGTTGGCTTTTTGCACAGATTAGTGTACAAGACAAATAAAATGCAAGAGGACGCCCCTCGGATTAATCTTATTAAACGACATTGCCCCCAGGCAAACATTTCAGGCCAGGTTCAATGTTGAGAATGCTCTCTAACATTAATGGTACAATGTGTGCCTGGATAAAAGAAAATCAAATAAACCATGTTAATAATGTGGATAATGAATCCATTAAACTGTAAATATCAGCATTGAAAAGGAGATGATACTGTCTATACGTCCACTTACTATTTGTTGTAATTGGTTTCATTATTTATGATGGCACTAAAGATCAAAGACCCAACCACGAGCCTACGAAACCTTGAAGTGGACCTATCATGCTATATTTGAATAATGTAGGACCATACCTATATAAGGCATATTTATACTTTTTATTTTTCAAAATACCAAACAGATCATGCATTTTAGCCATTCCTCATTTCGCTCAATTTAACACTGTCTTTGCATGGGCTGATTCTATGAGAACAGCACCATCTACAGGCCTGGCATATGTACTACAGCGTCTCCAGCGCTTTCGAACGGCAATGTCCGTGGCTGTCTCCTCCTGATTGGTGGAGTTGGCCCAATAGCCGTAGCGCCACTTCTGTGACGTCAGAGAAGTGTACAAATCTGGATCAGTCTGTATCAGATCCGTTGCAGC
>NW_011335106.1:12875-19436 GCF_000735185.1 Notothenia coriiceps | reverse complement strand
AGGGTTGTGTTGCTGACACTTGGTGAGTTCCCTGGAACACCGGGGACACATTCATGTATAAAAGACGTACAAAAGTGCATTTTGCATGATAGGTCACCTTTAAAGGGGAATCCTGGTTTGATGCAACATAGCTCTTATTTTTTGGGGTTTGGACCATGACGATAATAACTAATATTGCATCAGGCAATGCAGTAATAATAATTCAACAAAAACAGATAAATTGCCTTTTTCATGGCAGACATGTTGACTCGTTGTAAAAGGAAAGACCAGGTGTAATTAATAACCCAAATAATTGCTCTCATTCAATAAATCCCAGTGATCCAGCATGCATATCAGGCAGAAGACATGTTGACAGAGGTGTTAATGATAGCATTGAGTGTGTCGCAGTCAAATAAATGGCAGTGTGACAGAGAGCCAGCAGGCACAATAACATGACTCTGATACTGAAACCACTAAATGGATTTTAGCTATCCCTAATTTGATTATTCACACCTTTCATGTCATAATATCTGCTGTAATATGGGTCTATCAGGCAGATATTAGACGAAGCCTCACGATAGCCAAACATGTCTTTAGACAAAACATACATCACATTTTAGACATTTTCCTATAGATTATTATTGAAATCAGTTTTAAAGTTACGACAGTCTGGTTAAACTATTGGCTTCTTTACAACCTGTCTTATCTATGAACAAGAGAATAGACCATTCCCACATACAAAATAAATCTACTGTCATAGTTTAAATACTGAATAAAAATACACTGATAGATGCTACTCCACTTATTCAGCCCTAAAACAAATGACGGCCAACTGGTATATGGAGAAAGTTAACACTAGGGTGACATGTGACTAGATTTTAACATGCATTCACTATTATAGATCTTGATTTTCATTTGTGAAACCTAAATGCTTAGTATTAAAATACAGCACCATTTCATTTATGAGGGGTTGTCTTTCATGATGCTGGCTACAAATGGTGTATTACAATGGGAGCATGTGTAACTGTAAAGGTCTAAACTGTGGCGTGCAGCAAGGTAGATGTCTTGGACCTCTACTGTTATCTATCTTTACAAATGATTTGCCATATGGTTTACATGAAGCAATTATACCACTATATGCACATGCTTCTACACTGTATTGGCAGCCGATACTAATGGAAATTTAGATATTACTGAGTTAGTTGGTACATAACATCAGATCCAAATCCACTTTTCTGGGATCTAGTCATAAACGTATCTATGCCTATTCTGTGTCTCTAGGTAACGTATAGGAGGGTATGGTTAAATAACTGTGGGATAATAGGGGCACATGGACCAAGGTCAAATTTGAACTCCGGTCCCCAACATGAAGACCAAGTGTACATGGGCCTCCAGCTCTACCAACTGACGAAGCCCTATTCTTGAAGTGTATCGAATTTAAAGTAAAAAATGTGCTTATTATCCAGTCTCATTGTAAATACAACTTGACAATTATGAGCTTTACCATTACCATAGGACATACAGTTGTTGTGAGTTGTTATATTCAAGTATTCCTATACTTTATATAAACCTACAGCTGCAAAGCAAACTCAGAAAGTGTGTTGATGCATAATGTGTTTCTGCAAAAGAGAGCTGTAATGTAATTCTGTGCATTGCTGCGGATACTAACCTGCTCCGTAAGTTCACAGTAGTCTAAGTTGGAACCAAATCATTTTAGATTTGAGAGCTCTGCCTCCTCTCTTTCCCTCTATTATAAATACAATGGGTGAAATCTCCCAATGGGGGGAAGCAGCCCTTTGATATGCAAAATTTGTGGCTCGATCAGCTTTGTGAAAACGCCTGTCGTTTCTTCTGACACTGTGGTTTGAATGTGATTATCACAGAAATGCCCTGCTGTGTAAATAATGTATCAGATTTCTGTTCCTTCACAAGAGATCTTTAACTCTGATTTGTCTTTTCTTCTTTTCCCTTCTATCAACTGTTTCTTGTTATCCTCATCCCATCGCCTTCCACCAACCTCCTCAAGTGTTTCCTCGCACCTCTACTGTCCTGCCTTTTAAAAAACCCTCTCCTCACATTTCATCTTTCATTTGTCACTGCCAACACTTTTCTCTGTCTTCTCTCATCCACTGTTTTGTCCCCTCACCTGCTCACAGGTGGAGGATGACTGGAAGTACGTCGCCATGGTGATCGATAGGATCTTCCTTTGGGTGTTTGTGACCGTATGTGTCCTGGGAACTGTGGGCCTCTTCCTCCAGCCGCTTTGTGGCTTCGTTTCATAACTTCTAAACTAACAGGCTTCACTGTCGCCCTGTGTCGAACAATCCTGAACTATTGATGAACTTTTAGTTCTCAGTTGAACAATCAGAAGACAGAGCCCTAAAGCGCAAATTGGTGTGCAAGTTTTGCTTCTTGCCTTTTGCAAAAAATATCGAAACAATGACGTTGGGTTTACAGTTTTGGCACTGGCTGGTAAAGTGCGTAACAGAAACAAAGGTTCTAATACCTAATTTTTATATATTTTAAGGCTGCTTTACCTTAACAATCATTATCATAAAGACCTTTAGAATACCTTATAAAGCCTTTGGATGAACTTCAAAGAAATCAAGGGGGTAATGCGTTCTACAAAGTGTGGTCTTTTAACACAGTTGAAAATGTTTGACAAGAAAATAAAACATTTAAAAAATATATCTAGTTCATTGATCAAAGCTTTTAAATGTATCTCTGTAATCTGTAATGTTTTGCTAGGTTTGTCTGAATGTGTAACAACATGTTGTAGAGCCCAGAGATGATTAAACAGCAACAATAGGCAGTGACTGTGATTTGGTTCTTGTTAGCAATGTGTAGCATCACGCTATCATCACACGGAAATGGTTTCTATTGCATAGAAAAAAGTGGTAATTTACTTTTGACTGATTCATTATTTACTGCGTTTAAGCCTTGTAGTGTTGATTAAGCCAGCCAGGACTCCTGAAAATGACTTTGTCATACAGCTAAAGTGTGTTGTCACTTACATTTCAAGGGGTATATATTTTGTCCCAGATTACTTTTGTTTTGGTAACACAGATACAGCACGAATGAGTGAATGGACGGAGGACAGGGTGGATTAGAGGGTAATGTTCAGAAAGGTGTTCGATTCCCGTGTCGTTGACATAATGTTCAGAAAGGTGTTCGAGTCCCGTGTCGTTGACATTTGAGGTCAAAAGTCAACGACGTGGGAAGCCGAACTGGAAACTTTCTACATCCAGTTGACGGGACACAAACTCTTCAACACTGCTTCTTTCCCCCGCTGAGCTGACGGATGACTGTCATGCCCACTCCCCAGTCTGATCCATCAAACTGCTCACTGTCAGAACCAATCGCATTCGCTGCCACCTTTGTGTCATTCACAATTAGAGCTCCGATTCCTGGTGCGCTTGGCAGCAGTTTTGACAAGTAAGGGGACGAGGCTGTTTTTTTCCTACTGATTAGAAAACCATGTGTTCATAAATGTTCTTTCTGATTAATGTTCCACACGTTAATTGGTTGGCCTGGTGAATATTGGATGAAATGCTACTTGATTAGCTGTCCCCGAAATAGCATTTAATCTATTCATTCACAAGAAGATTCTATCGACCAATATTATGGCTATTAATTTAAGCTCTCTTTTTCTCTTGTCACTTTTGGATTACGTTTACCATTACAAACCAATGCAAGAAACATGCAGACATTTAGATTGCTTTGACCACAAGAATATTATCGTTAGATTACAGCACTATAAATGTTTTGCTTCATTTCCTGAATTTCATTTATCCCCATTTGTATTGTTATATGATTAAGAAATGCACACCTCATGCTGAAGGGAGCAAACAGGTTTGTACAAGTGATACCTTTCTTTTGTCTTTGAAATAAAATCAATATTAGTTCAAATAAAGTTACAGTTTTACTGGCAGCAGTTAAA
The DNA here is from genome assembly GCF_000735185.1 of Notothenia coriiceps. Lineage (NCBI taxonomy): Eukaryota > Metazoa > Chordata > Actinopteri > Perciformes > Nototheniidae > Notothenia > Notothenia coriiceps. The sequence continues at coordinate 15,517 of NW_011335106.1, read as the reverse complement.
TAAACTCAACTTGTGCATTTAAACAAACACTTTCATGTTCATGGGAGACATGGTTATGCACATACATAAACACAGGACGTTTGCCATGATATTTATTTTTGCCATTATACACAAAACAGCCACAGTTGCGTCGTCTAATTAAAATCCGGACATGTTAGTGGTATTCAGACATCATTTCATTGTTGAGATAAAATGCATCGTTTTCTATGACATTCCCACATAACCACATTTATCTCTCAGAGGTTCGTTCTTCCAGCTGTTGGTTACATGTTGAGTTTGTAATGAGTAAGGGAGGATTTTACAGTTGCACAAGATTTACATTTGGTCTGCCATTGATTAACTGCAGTATCTACAAGCTCCATGTCCTTATCTATTAATAACACATATGCACCCATTTTGCAATAAAAACAGAACACTTGGATAAAGCTATTGACATATTTTGTCTACTTTTGGCTTGAGTCCAAGCCATTGTTTTCTACAGTGATACTTTCCGACTTTGCGGGAACAGTTCAAGGTATCTACTTTACTTTTTCGACATTTAAATCCCCTTGTACAAAAAAGCAAGGTCTATAAAATATGATTCCACATTTTTTCAGAAGTACTTGACTGAGAGAGTTGGTTTTCTTACTGCTTTTGTCAATGATGGATGTTTGAATCAAATAAATGTGAGTGTATTTTCAACTTAAAGTGAGAACCTCAAAATTCAATCAAATCCTTGCCGACGTGTTATGCTCATTGTGTGCAATCGTAAAGTAAATGATATAAGGTGTATCTGTAACCACTTCCTCTGCTCACTCATTTACTACTAGCAAATTAACACAGTAATGTTTCAGAGCTGCTCAATAGTCATTTTAAAATGTTACCATTTTGGGACTGGCTAAAAGGAAAAAAGACATGCAATTATCTTTTTTCATGGAGAGCAACTATACAGTTCAGACATTTGGTACAATTAACACTAAATAAAATGGTTAATTATAGTGATTACAGATTCAGACTTTAAATTCAATTATCACTTCAGAGAAAGCACTCCAGCGCCTGCCCGTAAGGCTCCAGAACATGTCAAACCCAGTATTAACCAATCACAATTCATTCGGACTCCTCATGTTCTTCCAGCTCTTCTTTCTGGGCATCTCTTTGGAGGACGTTATAGACCTCTTTCTCTGCCTTGAGACCAGTTCATCCATCTTATTGTGATTCTAAGGGTAATAATCCAACACATCCATCAGCTCCTGGATCAGCTCCAGCTCTTCTTTCAGCATGAGACCTTTTTCTTTGTTCTGGATCATGGGTATTTTTGCTCGTGCACATTACTTCCAGGTCTGCTCTTTCTCAAAATCATTGTTGAGGAACTCTAACTTTGGATTGTTTCTCTTTGGTCTCTGTGTCCAGCCTGGTAGAGTAACCTTCTCCTCCTGGCAGTCAATGTGCTGCTCTTCATCCTGGAGGTGAGTCTTTAACACCTCAACCTGGGTATTTAGAGCCTTGTTTTATGTCCCCCTGTCCTTCAGCTGCCTGGCCCAGGTTTTGAAGCCTAAAGATGACCTGTTCAGCTTTAAAGTCATGGTTCAGTTGTCTCTGGTTCAAGTTTGTTGTCCCTGTTCAAATTTCAAAGTGGTCAGTTAAACTGTACATTATTAACACTCGCATTACTAATTCAGTGTAATAAATTGATGGTGAATTAATTATATTAGATGTGCCAATGTTCATTCATGATTATACTAATGGCTACCATGTGTTGTCCAACGACAATCGATCAACCTTGACCCTACTTGTAGCTCCAATAACACAACTAAAAAGTAAAAAGCGAACACACACATTGAAAACCCATCCTCCAACCCGACCATCCAACCCAGTCTCACGGCATTTCGTGTTATAGTCACTACATTTAATCTATTGATTCGTGTTCACCAACACGATTTTCCCCTTTTTTTTTGTGTCACACACAACGATTTTAAAAGCAATGTATTTCTATTGGTAGTATGTTTCGTGCCTGCAGCATGTCTTTTTGTCCGTTCGGGTCTTGGAAGACCGGAAGCTGTGGGGTTCATAAAAACATGTTCTGACTTTTTTTGTCATCTGTGAGGAAAAGAAATGGGGCTCAGAGCCTCAGAATATTGAAATCTGTATTTTTTAAAATCTTTTTTTCCTTCTAATTTGTTATTCTTTTCTAAATAACACACTGTTATTTACTCACCAATAACACACAATTATCCTTGTTTTTATTTATTTGTTTAATTCCATAATCTCAGGCTTTTTTGACGTCTGTCAGGAACTGAATTTCAAAATAAAAATAACCGGAAACAGACGTAGGCATTTCGAGCTATTACCCAAGATCCTCAGCTATGGTTTAAGCTCGCTGATTGGATGTTTTAGCCGCAATTCATGTAGGGACATGGTGTTAATGCCATATCAAATCTGAAAAACATTTATGAGTTTAGGATGGCCGAAGACACTACACTACCCATAATCCCCAGCTATCGTTTAGGACTACTGTCCCCGTGATTAATCTTCAAGCTCTGGGATTGGATGTTGGAGTGGCAGTGCGCCAAGGTTACGCCGAGCGCCAAACAGCTGCTTGAAATGGAATGAAACCACGCCAGACTATCCAAAACTGGAATCGAACGCCCCCCCAGAACTACACA
>NW_011335106.1:10115-12845 GCF_000735185.1 Notothenia coriiceps | reverse complement strand
CATTGCGAGCGTATTATATGTATATTATCCACGCAGAAAACAGTTATACCCCTTCGCCTCGGTGTGAATCGACGTCACGACTCCCTTACAATTAAAGCACAATTTAAATTACGGACTCCATATATTGATCTTCCTGTATGTAATCGTTTGTTAGCACATATATATCGCTAATATATTACAAGCAAAAACAAACAAACAGTACATTGTATCATTCAAATAAATTAGTAAATATCTGTAACATATTAGTAGCAATATTTACAGATAAAATTGTAATTATTAGTATATTGCAAAACGGTACATTCCTATTACTTTACAACCCTGTAATATTTTTAAATAAGGCACACATCGTATTTTCACGAAAGTCTCCACATTCTTCACTATTCTAGAACATGAACTCAATTTTCCATGTTCTGCTCTACGTAGGCTAAAGGCGGGCTTACCAGTGTACACACATAGTCATTGTGTCATAGACTATATTAGACGTTGGGTTGACAACGACACTATATCATCATTATATACAATACACACACCATGTTTAATTATTTATATTTCACATATATACACTACACACACATATTTACTTATTTATGTGCACACGTCTATATCACCGCCAAACACATACTATATCATACAAATATTTACTTATTTCACAATAGTCTATATATTCTCAATCATAAGTGAATTTATTACGACACACACATAAGTTACTTCTTATGTAGACGACACATATTTACTTCATTTATGTACACACCTAGTATATTCACACTACAAAAATATATATATAATATATACAAATATTTACTATATTTTACACTACATAATATAGTATTATCATAAGTAATGTTATTACGACAGTCTATTCCCTACTCAATCCGATGTTGTCTTATAGTTCCAATATAAGTTAATAAGACGTGAATGTGGCTGACTCTACTATCTTTGCATGGTCATTATGGTTAGATCCTGAAGACCTAGCCACAATAAAGTTCAGTTGTCTAGGAAACCTTTCTGTTTTAGTTGATCAAGTTCAATAGGACGAATGTGGCCGCCCTGAAGCATATTGACCGGGCTTCTACTTCAGATTACTGCGATTTCGTGCGGAACGCTATTACGCCTTACCCTTACTAATTAGTTTGGACCAATAACTTATGGTGCGGCCCGTCGTATTGCATGAAAGGTGCACGCCCCGGCGAGCCCCCCACGCTGATTTTTATAAAACGAAACTTTTTTTATTTTAACAGGACATCCCATCAACCATCCAAAACTGTTCGTTAAAAATACCTATAACAAGCATCAACATACATCTCGACCCTGTATCACCCAGGCCACCTCAGCCCCGCAACACGCAACCAACCCCACTTTCCGTTTGTCGCAAAACCGACCGCCTGGTCCGCGCTCGTCCGAGGCACGCCTTGCCTCGCGCGCAGCGACAGTGAGTGTCCTGATAGCGCGTCGTGTATTGGCTTAAGCAGGTTGTAAAAAATTATGCGTCGTCAATTTTGCGGGTGGTTTGTTAGAAGTTTATCTTCTCTTTCGTGGCGTCCTCATTTCCCTCTCCCTGTCCCCTCCGTACTCTTCTTCCTCCCTCTCTTTCAGAAGTCGGTCGAATATAAGCTACCCCTCAACCCGAAGATCACCACGTCACTGCCAGGATTTTGGGAAAATATTCAGATAGCTAATCTAAATACTAATCTTTTAATATTTTTGACCCATCTGTACACCTCTAATAGGCCCGACTTGAGTTTTGCAACGTAAATAGTCGTGTCCCACAACAAAGTTGTCTGGAATAAAGGTTCGATAAAGGTTTTGGCACTCCTCTTTAGGGTTGACGAAAAACAGCTCCCTTGGTCGTGAATAAAGGACTGAGCAGTGAGGCGACGTGGAAGTTATCTACGGTTGATCATTTGGTTCCAGACGCACAGCGAGCATGTAGTTAACGCCTGCGATACGGACTGTCAGTTCACTTCTAGTCAATGTTATATTTCCAATAACCCGCTTTCAACACGGTCGTCAAATCTATTACTAGCTCACACCACACAAAAAAAAAAAACCAACAAAACAAACAACAACACACCCCACAACAACAAAAAAAAAAAAAAGAATAAAACAACAAAAAAACAAAAAAAAATAAAACACCAAAAAAAACACATACTTAACGCTTCCATCCAACCACCTAAGACCAGCCGACCTCCTGAACTTAAGTTAGGTTAATGTATTCGGTAATGTAAGGAGGATTACTGTCATTCTCTTTTACGTAATCATGTTTAGTATGATTATCTATTATCGTCTGTAAAAGCATTGTCCTACTGGTGTTTATAGGTAATAGAACTATTTGGTTTATACTTGTTAAACTCTTTTACTCTTTCTTGACTACTCCAGTTTACAACACATGTTCATCATTACACAAGTCACCGTATTTCAACTGCATACGCTGTTTTACACATCTAACATAAGGTCACAGTAATCAACATCTAAAAGAAAAACAGCCTGCCTGCTGCGACGGAGCCCGGTCACCAATGTTACCACCCCGGTCACTTTATGGTTAGAGGTCGGCCCGAGGGCAGCTGCTTAAAATGATCCGCCATAAATGAACGCCAACTGGCGCCACCCGGCCGCAACCATGCTTCACCTAGCCAGCTCCAGGCCCTCGACTAACATTAGGGTCAGGCGGGCGACTGACCGTTGGAAGGATTAACACTCTTCTTTGCTTTTCAGCTCATCTCTGCAGGGTAT
>NW_011335106.1:0-5460 GCF_000735185.1 Notothenia coriiceps | reverse complement strand
ATATATATGTATAAAATGGAAGACAGAATGGTTCCGGGACGAAAGGCCTTCCGTACGTCTTCTTACCCGGGGAAATGACACCGAGGAACAAGGAAAACCTGGAACTCTGCTACTGGCAAGGTCAACACCACGTTTCGGCCAACTCCTAGTCGTTTCATAGTTGAAATCCTACGTCCGTAACAATAGTAGATTTCTTCCGTTGGGGTTTGTAAGCCACGAAGAAAATACCACGGGTTAATAAAAGCTAATCATTTTAACCAAAATGACAAAAGTTTACAAGATCAACAGTGTCAGGCTGGATGTTCGTTAGGAAACATACCTTCAGAAGACTTACACGACAGGGTAAATGTTGTTGATCTATGCTGAAATTTGTTCTTTGTCTTATATAATCGAAGAAAATAAGATGTGCAAAGTTTATGATGTCTTAATGTGTGCGGTTTGGTTTTAATGTTGATAAGAGGAAATCTGATTCTTTGTTTGACAGGACGGTTTCGCCTGCGGTCAAAAACACCCTACAATAGAATACAAAAACGACAGCCAAGAAACAAGTGCCGAGAAAGTAATAGCGCAAGAAAACTAGATCAGACATGAAAAGATTAGAACGTAACGCGCAATATCGGTCGCTACCAGAAAACAGCTTGAACCTTCGCTAGCTAACGACGTCCGTCCGCCCTGGGCTATAAGTCATACAGTCGCAAAAGAAATTAGATCAACCCACAAAAAGAGAGAGTGTTGTGTTCTAGTGGCGCGACAGAGAAATTATCCCTTGAAAAAAGGCGACCCGCAAGAGTTTTAAAGAAGTCGAAACCACAAAGAGAGTAATTCCCCTTATTGTCCAAACAACTAGCCCACAAATAAAAACAGACTCATAGTGCCAAGCCAAGAACGCACAGCAACGAAAACCCACCCCAACTTGAAAATATAATCCGTTAATGGTTAGTATAGACCAATGACAACCTGTTCGCGTGTTTTTTTCCTACGTTGGTCTGTTGGATTTTGTACATAAGCAAACCCTAAAAACTTTCGTATAAAAAGGGTGTTCGCACTTGGACTTTGGTAAACGTCTTTTTTTACTGGGGTGGCCTAATTTGTTTCATTCCCCTCATCACTCCCTTTCCGCGAAACGCATGGTAAAATTTCGCGGAGAAACTTGTTACTTTCTTTGATGACCTCCGTGTCTAGATCTTTTGTTTTTGCAGTCCTTCCCACCGTACAACCAGATTGCATTTGCGGTCGGACCAGATCAGTTTGTCTCTCTAGGACCCAAGTTGAGGGTCGGCACGGAGATACATGTATCCGTAGATAAATTCTACTGAGACCCAGCAGAATGGTGGCAAAGCTTACGAGCTTCACCGTCTCATCAAATTCAACCACATGACACCCCCTTTTAAGCCCTACTCAATTTAACTCGCGCCGCCATAGGGTGGAGTCTTCAATTCAAACCGAAACCAAGACACGAAGAATGATCAATTAAATTGATTCTAAAAGCTACGGGGTGATGCCATCATTCATAGATATATTCGCTGTGGTATTGACATGTCTTTGGAGTTAAGTAAATTATGCTCAACGCGCACAGATTTTTCGTGGCAGAAAGCGTGAAAGATGACTGTTCGCTCGAATCGATTGTGTCTCGAGACTCACGTCCCTGACACCCATTGAACTACCCACCCCGTGTAGCAGTTAATGACATCCCGGTGTCCCCCCCCGTCGTCCTTCATGAAGCTTGTGTGTGTGTGTTGGGGTTTAAAGGCACATAACACGGACCCACTTGATTGTGCTTTAGCGGTATGATTCAGACTGGTAGAAGTAAGTGTATAAAAGGTTTAGGAAGTGCCTCTGTATGTGTGTGGTTCGTGTGGTGGTGTGTGTGTGATGGAGGTGATGTGTGGTTTGGTGTGTGTTTGATGGTGTTGGTTGGCTCGTGGCACTTTAAATATGTCCAATTCCTTACTTCATAGTCATAAAATACATATTCAAATATTCATTTGCATGATGATTACAGTTTCTGGTATCAATTTAAATTGAACACATATAGTGGAATCTATTGTATGTGTTGTGTGTATTCTTCAGGTGTCCAGAAAACAAAACCTAATGTGAATGATAGTGTTGATAGTGTTGCTGCATATTTAAATGTCAATGGTGTATTTACACTTGCTCGTCCTAGTGTCCAAAAAAAGTAATTAAACGTAGCTCTAAAGCCTGTGTTAGTAAGCACACGTGTTTATAACTGTCATAAATAAGATAGATGCTGTTAAAGGTTTTAGTTAGGGATATTTATCCCATTGGTATTTTATTTCTATGCAGTAACAATTCTTTCAAATTTTAGAGACCTCAGACTGACTCAGATATTTCAGACATCTAAGCCCCTTTTTACTGGAACGATCTCTTTTCAACAGCTCATTTAGACCAATTACTAAGTCAATTTATTTTTATTTTATGAACACAAGGGCTACATTGATATTAAAATGCAATTCTCTTGCCTGTTTCAACATGCTGACACTCAACAAAAAAAAAGAGCCACAATTTAAAAGAAACGGATATGTGCAGTCAGTCGAAAAGATTGAAAGGTACATTGAATTTATTGTTAATATCGGTTTTGTGTGTAGGCTTTTCTAAAGCAGCTGAGTCTCACTCTATCTCCTGCTTTTTCATGGTGAAGTATGTTTTCTTGGGTCATCAAATATTCAGAACTACTGGTTTGAACCCTTCTGGCATGTGATTGCCTGCCTGAGGATCAAATGTGCTCATGTCCCAGGGTCCCACAGGCAGTCCAACACGCCATCCCTACATCTAAGGTCACTTGTTTTCTCTTCCTACATATGTGACTTTCATCATGTGTTTCTGTGTATCCAACATCATTAGTTAGGAGCCTGGTTGCTTTCCCTCAACATCACAGACCAATACCTAACTCACAAGTCTCTCTCCGGCTGAGCAGGGAAATGTTGGCGCTTTGGGGAAGTATTGCCACAGTACATGGACAGTGAATAATGGCAGGGTGTTTCTATTAAATATATATTTGTGTCTTATGTGTGTAGTAGTTTTGTACAGTTCAGCAATTGCCATGAAACTCGACAGGCCCTAACAAGGAAGAGTCTGCATGTGGCTAAATAATTCATGAAAGGTTTGAGATCCCAAATGATCAACCTTCTCTCACAATACATGATTGTAATCAAAGTATATTTTATAATGACACCCTTACAGATGAATGTTGAAACTTGTGTCGTTAATGTCTAGGTTTCAGACATTATTTTCTTTGATTATGATCACATCAAGAAACCAAGTCACTCACTGATGCCTGGGAATGTGGCAACATAATTGAAAAAAGTCAACACTGTAAGAAAATCGGACAACCATTTGGAACAATTCCCAGGTAAGCACATTTTTTCGAAGAAACACAAAGATTCATGAAGTGACCTCCAGGTTCATAGTTGTGAGTGAAGTGGACATCAGCGTAAAGTCCATCATTGGTTTGTGGACCACAGTTTTGAAAACTTTATATTGGCATTTGGGCTGTTCCCATATTGTATTTGGCCGTCGCCATCTTCAGAATCATATATCCTTAGTTCGTTCTACAGCAGGGATATTTACAAAACCATCTTGTTTATGAAAGGCAGGAGCAAAATACAACGGAATCCCGAACAAGACATTTAGATTTCAGAGTGCCAAAAATGTACAATTAACATTAATTAACAAAAAATCCACTGTGAAAGAGTTAGAGTTGTAAGACGAACACAAAGACCACACCCAAACCAACACTACACTATTGTCTTTTTTACTCTTAATGGGACCGTCATTTGGAAAATGTACATTATCTTGTATTGAAGAAGACTTGAAACTAGGTAATGAGACCATGAACTCATTACAAAAAACGTTAACTGAAGATACATTGTAAGTGAAGGTCTTCTCATAGACTTCTATATAATTTGACACTCTTCAGATCTGGAGGTTGCAGCTTACTGGACACCCATTTGTCTTGTGATAAATGGTTGTCTCTCTTGGCTGAAACATTGATTAAACAATGCAGGGGAACTGTGTAGTTAACATCCAAAACAGTTTATTTAACATTTATTGAAATGCTCCATATCAATGATATCAAAGAGAATGCACAGTATCTACATTATGATCTACGACAACTGCAATGACATCTTGCTTATTACCCTGGATGATGACTCAGTGTGGTGGCACAAACCAAAGGAGCACTGTGAACTTATAATGGATCTTTAATGACCCACTCATTGGAAATCATGTTAAAGACTCGCTTAGAGCTCTTCAGAGAACAGGAGTGGGCGGCAAGAGTTATGTTCGCATCAATCTATCAATCAACAAGGGTTGCTTTGACCATCTTCTGGAAGAGCTATCCAATGAAAAGCTGCCATCTCCACCGTCCCTGCAACATCATTTTAGCTTCAGTCATCTCCTCCGCTGAGAATTACCAGGCTCACTTTAACAGAACAATGTCTGATTTCCCCATGCATTCATCTCAACAGTTCTGTTAGCTCATCAGAACAAAGACTGTTAATGCTACATATTGAACTTTAATTCCCATCGTGGCAGTTAGGATATGAGCCCACTTGTAGATTTTTGAAGATCCAGTGAAAGAGCTTCAAGATAAATCACACGCTCGGCTTAAGAATTAGAGCACTAGTTTCTATTTTAGACAAAAAATATTCCTTATTAAGTCAGGCTGGCTGAATCATTATTCTTTGATAGCTGCCACAGCTATACCCCCAGGATACTGCAGAGGCTTCAGATACTGGTCTGTTCCACAGTGGTATCATGCAGTAGATCACAGAGGGTGTGTGTGTGTGTGTGTGTGTGTGTGTGTGTGTGTGTGTGTGTGTGTGTGTGTGTGTGTGTGTGTGTGTGTGTGTGTGTGTGTGTGTGTGTGTGTGTGTGTCAGAGAGATGGAGAGAGAAAGAGATTGTATGGTGACAATGAGTCAGAAGACTCTGCATCTTTTTGACAGCTTGAATATTTTCTTATATTTGCATCTGTGTGTCTATGTGTTTATGTGTGTGTCGTGCAGTAAGTGGAGGCAGTAAAATAAGAAAGACAGGAAGAGTCTGATTGAGTCATACCTTTAACTCTCAGTGCAGAACATCTTTTTGACAACTTCAATGGTACTGGAGTGTGTACATCTGTGTGGGTGTGCGTGTGTAAATGTGCGTTCAGATGGTGCATGAGTGCATTTTCAAGGTACGCAGCATCCAAGAGTGCAGACAGTGAGTCGCACTGAGTCAGATCCCCGTCCCTCTATCAGAATATTTTTGTGACAGATTCAGTAGAAAAAAGGCAGCGAGGTAGAGTCGAAATGACAGACTCAGTTTTTACTTAATGCCAACTGTGTGTGTGTGTGTGTGTGTGTGTGTGTGTGTGTGTGTGTGTGTGTGTGTGTGTGTGTACTTAACTTACTTACGTATACGACTACTAATATTAGTAACGTAAGTTACGTACGTAGTA
>NW_011335105.1:0-24063 GCF_000735185.1 Notothenia coriiceps | reverse complement strand
GTCTAGCCTTTCAAATCAGTTTCTCTGGCCCAGACACAGCTGTTGAGAGTGACTGCTACGAGTGCATGACTCTGCAGAGTTGTCAAAGGAGGAGAGATGGGAGGAAGAGGGAGGGAAAGTTAAGAAAGGGAGTGAGTCAGGGAGAGAAGGAAAGTGAGCCAGGGAGCCGTGTCCTTGCTGCACAAAGACCCTCATTGTGAGACTCCTCCGACTCTTTCTTCCCTCCCTCCCTCCCTTCCAGCCTGCCTCTATCTCTTCCTCTCTCACATACAGTCTCCTCTCTCCCTCTAACTTCCTCACTCCTGATTTTTTTAAATATTATTTCCCTCTTCATTCTAAAAAGAGAACATGTCTGCTGTGTGTGTGTGTGTGTGTGTGTGTGTGTGTGTGTGTGAGTGTGTGTGTGTGTGTGTGTGTGTGTTGTGGTGTGTGTGTGTGTGTGTCGAAGAATGGAGGAAGCCCAGCTTGTCCTATTACTGGACTTTGTTCCCGTGGGACAGTCAGCAGAGGCTACTACAAGTCACTCCGCCTGGCGCCCATGGTAACCATGACCCATGCCTGTGTGGACACTCTTGAGTGGGGGGCTTTCAGGCTGGAGGGGAACGACGCGGTAGATCAAATTAGAAACAATTATGATTCTTTTTAAAACATATTCAGATAACTTAAACCAGGGATGGGCAAATGGCGGCCCGCGGGCCGCATGCGGCCCCCGCCTCCTCTTTTTGCGGCCCTCAGATTAATTTATAAACAACGTAATTAATAATAAAAATATATATATTTTAATTTGTTTTACTTGTAGTACTGATACCATCCACTAGACTCCTAGTTACGTCGCGAGCTGCGTACATGATTTCAAATACCGCGAAATAATCTGTGACGCATTTGTGTGTATTGTGTTTGTTTCCCGGGGAAACCCTCACAAGAAACACCGGCTGTTGTTATGTCTGCTGTGACGTTAAGTTGCCTCGTGTAATTATGCCTTCACAAGCTTAAAAGTTGTTTTTATCATCTGAAATTGGCGAAACAAGTTTAATATTCTTAAAACCAAGACTTTGTTTATTTGAAATCAGATGAAAACAAACTGTCACGGACCCTGCCGTGTTATCTATGATTACTACGCTTTTCATTCATAATTTCAGCGGGCGGGAGGGGGAGCGGCGCTGAGGAACAGCAGAGTGCGGTCTGACAGGTGTCTGTGTTGACATTCCCCTTATTGTGGAATAAGGGGAATGCAGAGACTGGCTACAAGTGTTTTAGGTTCAAGTTATACAACTAATGTCTGGGTTAGTGTTTATTACTTCATGTATATGTCATCTTAATGGTTAATCTCAATACACACACATTTTCCGTGCTTTCCAATAGTTTAAAATAGTTTTATTCCACTGTTTAATAACCTGTTCTTTACAAACATGCCACTTGTAAAAATGAAATAACATTTCTGTGAACTGATATTTGTTTAGTGAGCTTATTAGAGGATGTTCCCATTTTTGGGGATGTTCCCTTTGATTGTAAAATGTCAATGAAGATGTCAGACTTAGTATATTTGTTAATAATTACATACAACACATGGAATTTTTGTGTGTGTGTGTTCCAAGTGAATCTGCGGCCCCCTGGTGGCCAGTACATCAATGATGTGGCCCCCACCACCATCAAAGTTGCCCATCCCTGTCTTAAACAAAGCTATTTTGAAGATAAGCTAATTCAAGTTCCCTCTGGTAAGCGGTGATGCAGTGTATATGGCTAGGGCTCTTATTGTGAAGGGCAACAACTGAAGTAGTGTGTCTGTTATTTGCTGCCTTTGACAAGGTGGGACTAATTAAGAGTTTCTGGTCTTGGTTAATATTAGAAAGCTTTCATGTTGTTGATTTATTATATTTTATAAGCAGTTTGAGAATCAACTGAATAAGAGAAAAACAGAAGAAACAAAACAAAGCCATGCGTCATTTCCTCGGTTTGATGACGTAGTTTCCTTTTATGTCCTTGTCGGCTAAGCTTCTAAACGCATTTATGTTTACACTACAAAGACATGTGGTCAAGTGCATCTTAAACCACCTTGCTTTTTAGTGGTGTTGTGGGACAAGGTGGTTTAAAGAATCTCAATGTGTCATGGGGGTCATTTACAAATGTAGAGCCAAGAGGCATGTTATGTGAGGTTTAAAATGGTCTCTAAAAAAGCGAGACAATAATTACATTTACAATTCTACAATGAACTACAATTCCATTAATGAAAGTAATGATTAATCATAAACGTGTAGTACCTACATTGTCAGCCCTAACCTGCAGAAAGGACACTAAAATAGGTTCGTCTTAATGTGAATATGTACATTAACAACCAGAAGCCCCTATAGAGAACTTTAATGCTTGCGGATAGAGTTAAGGTCAGTGATGTCATCCAAATCTTCAAAAGCATGATCGAACTGACATAACATTAATACATCATGGAAACACTCCTTAAAAGTGTTAAAAAGGAAGAAAAAGTTGTGGTGTTGCAATGGAAATATTTAGACAGTTTATATAACTATATAAAAACTACAATAAATAATAATGTTCAGCATGTTTTCATTCATTTCATACCGGATTGTTGGAACATGACCATGGTTTGTGGGGAGGTGTGAACGGGCAGCGAGCGCGTCCTCTGCACGGAGCTGTGAGTCCGGCTCGGCATGCTGTTGCTTCCCCCGGGGTTGGCGAACCACAGACCCTAAGGACAACAGTTGAACAACATGAAGTTAGATTCATGTACATGCAAAAGGCTCTTCAAGACTAATGTCAAACCTAAAGTTAAACACTTATCCTCATTTCGGATCTCTCCATCTACTTTCACGGAATCAAAGTTTTCGAAGAGACAGACAAGAAGGACATAAAATTTTCTGCTTTTGTCGTCTAAATGAACATAAAAATTGTGCCGGATAACAAAACAAACCTATTAACAGGTTGTATAAAATGGCACCCTTATCACTACTTTTGAGGTTTAAAACATTATGGGGACTCTTGTTTTTAAATTCAAGTTTTGTCTAAATTAAAGAGCAATTTTATTTGTAAAATAGACATCATCCTAAATACTTGCTAGATCAAGCACAACACACATTTCAATTTGTCTAAGGTGCATTGGGCTCTATTAAAAGTTCCTTGTAGTGAAGTTAGCAAGTTATTAGCATATGCTGCATATTGACTTTTCCTATTGTTATACAGTTTGATTGAGATTGGACACTAACAATAGTTGTGCACCAGGATGCTCTAATTCATATGTTTTATGATCTGTGGATCTTCGGGTTATTCAAATACTGACAAGTTATAAGGACATATAAAAATATAATAACTTGATGCACAAATACAAAAATATTAATCACAGATTCTCCTCCTTTTACGTTCACTGATCAAAGAGGTGTATGGAATATGCAAGAATGGATAAAAGCCACAGCTTCTTCAAAATGCCCCCCCCCCCCACACTCCTGTCTGGAGGTCTAGCCCACACCTAATGACAGTCTCAGACGCTCACCGCATGAATTCCTCACTGTAACCTGCCTATTATACCCCCGACACCACTACCACACGCCCCTCCTCTCACCTCTATCCCTCAGACCCCACCCCCCCGCGGCCCTGCAGTGCCACGGGCCGGGGGAAAAACAGGAAATGCCTGTGCACTGTTCTCACTGCCTCTCTCTCTCAGATGCACTCATATACGCTCTCACTCTCTCATTGCCCCTCCTCCAACATCAGAGCCACCTCTCCCAAACTATGACTCACATATTTCCCTCCCACCATCCTATCCTCTCTCTCTCTACACATCTACATCCAACACAAGAAGGTCCAGTGTGAGGAGGAGGAACTGAGGTATTTCCTCCCATTGTAAGGTACGTGTGAGAGAGAGATAGATAGAGAGAGAGAGAGAGAGAGAGAGAGAGAGAGAGAGAGAGAGAGAGAGAGAGAGAGAGAGAGGGGGGGGGGATTGGGTCAGCACAAACTGAAGGGTGCCAGGATGGGCCTGAAACAGCTCCTCCTGTTTCAGTGTTCGGCACTGACGCAGGGCCTCTGGTATGTGGGGTGTCCTGCCTACAAGTTCCATCCACCTCACTTCATTCTCCTCTTCCTCACCCCTCACTTATTTCGTCATGGAATCAAAAGTCTATTTCAGAAAGAATACGTGCTGAAGGAGGAATTCTGCTGCCCAGGATATTGTAAACATCCTGGAATGTGTTATTATGCATTTCTACATTTTCCTTTTACAGTCACGAACACCCCTTCCATTCAGCAATCCGATTTAGTGGAGCTAAGGTTTTATGTATTAGAAAGATGAACAGGCCTTGTAGAAAGTACCTTGAACTACCCACCCTCATTGTATCACCTCAACTGATGCTGGAGTTAGTGATAACAGACCAAATCAAAATGATTCAGCATTTAAACCAAGTTTGTTCCCCATACTCCCAAAGCTCTGTGTGGTAAGACCCAAAGCATTCATCATTTATGACTGAAACTATTCATGGTTCATTTATCAAAAATCTTCGGGTTGCACCTTCTCAAAAGGGAATATTTCAGTTTTTGACCGTTAATCCATAATAAAAATACAACTTGAAGATTAAATATTAAGTTCTGAGAAATCGCAATTTTTGGCTACCATCATTTTATAAAGATAATATCCATTATATTATCTATGGATTCAAACGAAACCCGTAAAAGGTTTTGCTATTCACTTATACAACAATAATATCCCATATTCCAATGCTATTTTGACGTCATACTAAATCTGTAATGTAAAGATATACTAATAAACGGTTTCATTTTCCAGGAATGATTGAGAAGTTTACGCTTTATATAACTTGTAATACTGTCTGCCCTTCTTGCCTGACAGTCCCTTTTCTCCCTGCTGGTTTCCTCTCATCCCTCCTATCCTGGTTTAAATGTTCTGCTTGTGTGACCCACCTGTCTGCCCTGCTTGGGACCGGTGGGTGTGCTGCTGGAGCTGCGGGGTGTGGGTCCCAGCAGCCCACTGCTGCCCAGCAGGCCCAGCCTGGCACCCGGCAAGCTCCTGGAGGGCATCTGGAACTGACGGAGGCTCCTCCGGGCCGACACGCTGCCCCCAACACAGCCAGCGGTGGGGAGAGAGTTAGACTGGCCGAACCGGCTGCAGCAGGACGAGACAAAGAGATAAAGGTAAACATCCATTAAGATCCTGGTCACAGGAACATGTGTGATGAACACAGAAGTTAGACATTCATAAAGGTTCACAAATAATGAGCTGAACATTGAGAACCTCAAGTTTGTTTGAGCCCCAAGCCTGTTTTTTAGGTCTCAGGCTCGAAAATGACATTCCCAGAACAAATGACCATAACTACACTTCTAAAAGGGGAAAATTAGTAATCTTTTTTCTAAAAGTAATGATAAACCTGTGAGTTGGATGTAGAAAAGTCAGAATCAATATAGATGTTTTTATTTTAAAGAAAATTCAGATTGAACATAGTAAAGAAATGTAAATTATAGTGTCCGTCCAAAATTCATTTTTACTTATAGTGAAAACCACCCTTGAATGATGGTAAGGTAGACTAAAAGCTTTAGGAATCCAAAGTACAACATATAATAAGTACCCTGTATCAAGATTGATACAAAACAAGTGACATTTGACCTTTTTAGAGAGGTTTAGCAAAAAAAACTCCACCTCTGGGGGTCATTTGGGTGGAAATGGGCGTTTTTGTTGTTTCTCTGGAACCCATTGGTCGATTTTGATGATTGACATCTCTTTTTAACCGTTAGAGCCAATAGAATCGAAGGGGAATTTCCACATACACACCGACGTTACCATTGAGAAGTGGGGGCTATGCGCACGCAGTTTGCCTAAAGCGAAACCTATCTTGCGCTCTGAAATTTGAAAACTTAAAAATAGGTTTATTGCTGATGGATTATCAGAAATAATTTCAAGTGACACAGACACATTGGATTAACCTATGGATTAACCTTCAGCAGCGCTTTTATCGTTTTAATGCCATTGAAGACAACTTTTGATCAGACAACGACAAAGGTAAGACATATTGCCGTGTTTGCTATCTAATGCCACGTGTTGTGATGTCTGTTTTTGTTTATAATGTTGCGAGTTCTGATCATGGAGTGACGATATAGATACCTATCGATTCTGTGTAATCTCACAATGCTAATCGATGGGTTGGATGTGCAGTTACGATAAGTAATAAGGGTGTTATAGCTAGTGTTCTGTGCTAACGGCCTTAAGTTTTTTTCGCTCAGGGCTAATTCAGAGGCTCAGCGTTAGCCTTGTGTTTTCTTTTGCTAAAAAAAAAAAAATCATCAGTTAGCTGAGTTTCTTCCCGTTACGAAGAACGGTGTGGATATGAAACATTCATAGTTTATTAAATCTTAAGAAGCACTCAGACACTGTTGCTTGCAGATGTTGTGGTTTCGGACCCGCCGAAGGGTCCGTGGGGCCAGAGATGGGGACTCGAGTTTGTGACTCGGACTCGAGTCGCACTTAAGTCGCACACACGGAGACTTTAGACTTGACTTGGACTCCTGCTCAAAAGACTTCGGACTCGAATTGGACTCGTGTTTTGGGACTCGTGAACAATCATTGTGTTTTCTATTTTTGGTATTAACATTGAGGAAACTCTGAAACGTCTGACGGGCGTCCTTCCTTTTTTTCATGGTAACCATGGTAACCTCATAACGCAGGTGCGCGCCTCTCGCACTACCTCATGGTAACACCATGGCGACCGGCGGCACACCTGCAGCTGTACCGCTTGTAATTAGGTTCAACTATAAAAACTTTGAACAAAACGCCGGCGGCACCAACAAAAGGAGCGCACACTGCAAAGTCTGAAATATCAAAATTAAGGATGCTTGTGCAACAACGTCAAATTTCATCAGGCACTTGAAAACTCACCCGGAGAGGTCAGTCACATTAACGCATATGGACGGTTAGCAAACATGTTTAGCTCAGCATCAGCTATGTAATGTTAACTTAGCTTGCTACTAGCTTTGTAACTGAATATTTGAAAAGATGAGTGAATGTTTGCTTGTCACACTTGTTTGCATTTAGCTAAAGTGTGATGTTTTTCCTCATATTGCATTGCAATAGCCTGTTTAAAGTGATCATATAACAAACAACTACCGGTAATCAGTACTGATAGTGTATGCTAATAGATATAGGAGTGATAATAATACAGTAAATGCTTTGAATTTCTTAGATATAGCTGTGCAGTATTCTTAACAGACTGGATAGCAGCAGACAATAGAAGGCACATGTTTATTATGGTTATTACAACCAGAAGAGATATGAGACTTTTATTTTTTAGAGACTTGAGACTTGACTTGGACTCGTGACCAAAGACTTGAGACTTGATCAAGTCTCACCCCACAAAGACTTGAGACTTGACTTGGATTCGTGACCAAAGACTTGAGACTTGACTTGGACTTGCAAAAAAAGACTTGTGAACATCTCTGCGTGGGGCTTAAGAGGTTATGAATTTATGATTAAATGATAATCCTAACTTTCTTTACTGAAGCGGAGGTCGTAATCTCACAGTCATTCGCGTTTATTATCTTTTTAGTCAGATACTGCTTTTGTAATCGCAGACATGTGAACAAAGGAAATAAATTCAATGAGTGAACTTCATTATATATATATTTTTTTTTTTCACATTGAATTCATTCAGCACAATATTTATTTCCATATGTCTGTCAGCATTGATTTTCAGATTGTTTCATAAAAGTTAAAGTGAATTTGATTAAAAGTGTTTCATCACAGCCAGTATAACCCAGGAGAAGGGATACTGCATGTCCGTGAGATTTACCTCCTCTGCGTTCGGTACCCTGCGATGTCGAGGAGAGTTTTCCTTGGAATGGACCGGAACAGCCTCTGGACCTGTTGTTTCCATGACAACAGCCTCTTCTTCTGCGTCTCAGTGAAGGACTGACAGGGAGGGGGAGAACAGGGAGTACGAATCAGGGATGAAATGAAGCATGACTGCTGAGGATTTTCAGGTGCATTTCTTTGCAAAAAAGGACACTATGCTTTGACAAAACATCATAATACACAATGCACATTTATTCATTTCAACTTAATCCAACTGATCATTTACTCAAACTCAGATTCTAAAAATTATATAATTGTTTTCTTTCAAGATTTTAATGTGTGGCTAAAATGTTAATATTCTGACAGAAAACACAAAAATACTGTTCTGACATATAGTTACGAGGAAGGTATGTCAATGTCTGCATGTAGATGTATTTAGGGTAGACCTATTATGTTCACCAAAATCTGCCGATAAATAATCACAGGTATTAGATAAGTAACCAGTAAGTGAAGGTGAAGTGTGGGACAAGAGGAATCATTTCCTCTTTCATGATTTTTCTAGAATGAAACTAAACCTCCTGCACGGTCTGTTTCTATATGATGTGCTTTATGTATATTTGGTCATTTCTTACCTCATGTATAAGGCACTTGTCGATGAGTTGTAGGTAGGAGCTGATGTTGTCCTCGTCTGACCTCGACACCAGTAGTTGGGTACAAACTGAGAAGGATGGAAATAAGACGTTGTGATAAAACAAATCTTTCTAAGTCAATGAAAACCATCTGACCTGAGAGCTGGTGCATGCAGCTCACCTTTGCCCATGACACGGGTGAACTGGCCGGGTAGATCCCCCTCAGCGATGACGCTTGTGCTCGACTCAGCCTCCCCTCCGGCTCCCCCAACCCCCGTCAGGTGGGAGCCCGGCGCTGCGCTCTTGCTTTCGGAGCTCAGCAGGGCCCGCTGCATAGAGGCCTCCTCGCCACCATTGAAAGCCTTGATAGGCGTCATGATCATCTGATGGAGTTCCTGTAGGGGCGAGCGCAGATTACTGCCCTCCAACACATCCTGTGGTAGACGATAGGAGGGAAGAGGAGGAAGAAAGGGTTATGAAAAGGAAGAAAATAACCTCTACTACAACAGGAAACATTTAACACAATCATACAAGACAAATCTGTTACTATGGACCAACATGAAGAATCTGAACAGATGGGAATAGCATCCACACGGCCATGTGATAGAGCAGAGAATAAAGTAACACCAGAAATACATACATGTGGTTTTCCTTCGCTACTTGTGTCCGTGATATCAGACTTCCTCCCACCCGGAGTCTGTGTAAACCCAAAATACCAAGCAACAGGTGTCTTGTTTCCCCAGCCCTACCAGTGCAGCGCTAACACATTTTGAAATGAAGCGCTGGTGAAAAGGTTAAGCCTGAATTTAGCCGGCCCAAGAAATCCCTCCTGTGGTTTGCCCTTGAGCGCCATTGTCTTGCTTTGAAGGCTGAATGGAGGGCTGAGGGGCGGGGGGAAGAGGATGGGTTAACATGTGGAGCCCAAAACTCTCCTTCCGGGATTAGATGTTCCCTTAGCTGCATCTCGGATAAATAACGCGCACTCAGAATGGCCACCCTTCTTACTCGAGAAAGGAGATCAATATCCAAAAATAAATAAATGAATCAACAGAAACCCCAAAGTTCAAATAATGAAGGGTAAGACTAGAAGGTGTATGCAATCTTTTTGGTGAGAAGATGAAGAAGATGATGATGAGGATGATGATGATGTAGTACAGTTACTGACCTTTTCCAAGCTGCGAAGTAGATTCTGTCTGTCTTTGAGCTTCAGAATGCTGATAACAATCTTGTGCCTTGCTCCTTTAGTGACCTTCTGTTGGAAGAAAAGGTTGTGTGTCAAACATCTCTGTGCACATTTTAAAAAGAGCTATAGACTGATAGCTGATGTGTGAGATAAAGAGATGGGAAGTTTGCAAACATGGAGGGTAAAGCTTCTTGAAATTGGCCGGCTTGTTATCATTCAACAACAGGAAGGCAGATGTTTTTGCGGAAAATGTAACAGCAGGAGACGCAGCCAGTGAATGTTGGAGGGAAATAACTAATCAGCCCATCTTTGGTTGGGAGGGCAGAAATGGTTAACACCGATTCCAAGACAAATCTGTTACTATGGACCAACATGAAGAATATGTCGATACTTCTTCTAACATGTCACATTAAGAACTGATACTGAAAATCTGTGTATTTCCAGATCAGGCCAATATCAGTAAATGTAATCCATTGTGTGTAGCATCATGTGAGGGTCAGATAGAGAAAGAGTTAGCAGCACCTGGAGGAAGTATACAGCTTCCCGGTGGGCTGTGTTTAATTTTAGCTGCATCCTCTGTTTCAGACAAAACTCTAAGTTCAAACACAGATATCGCTACATTAGAATCATTTATTCCAACAGTAACAACTTGACCTGGCGTGTTACATCATTGCATCCCTTAAATAATAAACCAGATTAAAACCGGTCCATATTTTTCTTTTTGTTCATACTAGTGCTGAAATGTTTCTGCTCTTATCTCCTGCCATGCATTTAACACAAGCATTACCATACAGTATATTCAAATGTCTTCTCTATTTACATCAGCAGATAGAAAAGAAAGTATACTGTAACAACTATTGCCAATTAAAGTTCTTACATTTGATGCAATTTAGATCTAACTAACTGTGGGTGCGTGTGTGTAAATATATAAAACCTGTGCCTCAAGTTGCTCTTCGGTCAGTGACATCATCTCATCGTAGGTCATCGTGGAGAAGAGAGCGGCGTACTTATGGAGACGGAGACTCTTCAGCCACGCAGGAACATCTGGGGGCAGAAGACCCATTATTATGATACGATCATTTCATCGGGAAGCTGTCATTCTGACATTATAACTTCTGTAAGCAATATACAAAATACATAATTTTTCTTTGTTGTAAATACAAACACACTATGGAGTAGAGATACATACATAAAATATACATAATAAACAACAAACTTTAAAATAAAAGAGAATAGTGTTGACATACATCTTTAGATGTCAACCTTAAAATCCTACAGAATAAATGAAAAGTACACACATATATCGGTCCCGCAAAATAAGCTAACATACAGAATACGGTGGACCAAATACGTAATGCATTATTCAATCACAACATCAATCAATCATCATCAAACATATCTTTTTTGATAAATACGTATCATTATATTGTATATCTTGAGCCCCTGTAAAATGTATTTATCAGATGTGTATATAAGCTTTTAGAAAGACAAAGGATCAACAAGTCAATTATATCTGATTACATGTTGATTTAAACATTTCTCTCTAACGTGAGTTTAGAGTTAGGAAAGGAATGCATGTTTCTCTTTTGTGTTCAGCATTTATACATAGTCATTGTATGTTTCCTTTATTGTTCTGAAGCTCTGTATTGATCTGAGGATTACATTTGACCGGAAGAAGTCTTTTATAAATACGTGTCCTCCCATCCCAAGGGATGTAGAGTGGCATTGAAAGACCCAGACCTCGCACTTCCACTAAAGTAAAACATACTTTAAACTAGTATTTGATCATTATTAGACCCTTTGATTAAGGGCTGAGCGATTTGAAAGAAGTCATTGTGATTATTCGACCTGATATTGTATATGCAACATAATTGAGGATATTGGAGTGAATGATCATGCATAAGCATCTTAATTCTCTTTTCATAGAAAACCATGTTTAACCATTCTTTTGTAAAAGAATATCTCTAAGCCAGGTCATCTCTGTATCACAACAAAACTTATCCTCCTGCTATTTGGATATTCCATAATCCACATTGCTACACAATAATGGCCGTACAATAATTGTACATTAAGAATGTAATGCTCTGTCAACCTTATTTCCCCTCCTGATACTTCAGGAGAAAACCTAAGAAATGGTGTCACCTTCTTCCTCAGAAAGAGAAATTGACAAATGTGAGCTTGTCCTCTTGTGGGTGTTTGAAGATGTTAGTTTTGCTTTCCTGTTTAGCTACATGACAAGATGAAAATGATTGTCTACAGAAAAGAACGACAGACGCTACTTGAAAAGTTAAACTCCAGCTCAGAGAGCAAACACCTAAGCCTTATTGGGGCCGCAGCTCTGACCTGTACTCCACCGGACAAACTGCTCTGAACAGATCTGCAGCTTGCAAGATCCGCGAGCTGAACACCTGTAAGGCACACACACATATACCTTTCTCCACTAAACATGTCTGTCCCTGTAAGAAACCTGGGTCTAATAGAGAAGTTTGATGCCTGTCATTTGATCTACTTCTCTCCAGAGTGCACTTAACTGTCCGCATCTATCTTCGGCGAGAATATAAAAAAAAAATTAAATCGTAAAAAAAAAAATTGTATTAAGAGGACAACTGAACACTGAAGGGAGGGATTTAAATAATATTTTACCTTCTTAAGTTAAAACTTGCCTAATTGTAATAACTTGGTAGAGTGTTTGTTAAAAATGGACAAAGAAGACATCTTGTAGACTCTACTCCGCAATAGCAGTAAAAGGCAGTTCTTTTTCACACATTTCTGGTAAATCTTTCCAAGGGAAAGCAGCCACAGAATATCTGAACGAATGGCTGTTACAAAAGGTTTATAGTTGCTAATAGTAGTTTGTCAAAACCCTTGCAAATGTGCTTTTCAACAGTGTGTGCGAGGGTACGAGTTAGGCAAGTTTGAACCCCAATATCTGAATAATCTCATCTAAGGATGTGAACTGGAGTGATCTGCACTACAAACGGCGCACTGGTCATTCATACACACCCCTCATGCCGCTGCCCTCATCGTGGAAGGAACTGCGATGCAGACCTGAACCTCCTAAACCAGCCTCCTCCAGATGCTCACTGCCCCCACTGCCAGAGGAGGCGATGCTGCTCTGGGGGGAGAGAGGTGCGTGGTCTGGGGCGGGGCCTCGGGCAGAACGTAGGTCCTCTTGGGACAGCCAGACGTGACCCAGAGGCTGGTTGCTGGGGCCGCTCATGGGAGGGGTGAGGGACACGGAGCGCTTCAGGGGACTGTGCTGCTGGCTGCCACCTCCACTCGTCAGGACTACAACACAACAATAAGGCTAGTCAGGTGGGTGCAGGCTGAGAAACAGAGCTTGGCTAAGACTGAAGATATCCTACTGGAAAAAACAGGCTGTTGACTCAATCATGTATTTAATAACACTTTATATATCAAGTAAATTTGTCTGGTTTGTCATTATTCCCTTTTTCTCAAGTTTATATTGTATTAATCTGAAGATATATTTAAACAACTGTATCAATAACTCTAACCCACTAACAGAAGGTTTCTGGCGAAAACGACATTTTTACAAAATTACATTTTAACACATCATGATAACTTTAAAACGTAACTTAGCCCTGTCCATTTTTTACCGAGCATGGGCATCCCTACATCTTTTGCACACAACATAGTGTCGATCTGAGTTAGTTAAAATATTATATTAATGTTAACAATTGTTCTTTGCCAGAGCCTCACATCACACAAAGTACATTTGGGGACAACGAGCACACGTTGAATAAAACAATTTAGCACCAACGACAGGAAGTATCACATTGGGAGTGTAAAGTAAATAAAGTATATCAAATCATTTGATCAGTCCAGGGTCTGACCATGGAGGAGGATTAATACATTGTTTAGTATGTCATCTACCTTTTACAAAGTATATCTAAGTCTCTCTAATCAGATACAAATGTCCAGCATGACTCGGATGTCTTTGATGAATTTGTACTTTTAGATAGAAAATAATATAAAAGTGGAAAAGTGTTGGTTTTCAAATTAATTACACCCTTTGGTTAACATTCATTTACTTTGTAGAATTGCTCATCCTCCTAACTATGCCAGTCCTTTGTAGAGCAGGTCAAATCACATTTTGTTGCCACGCATATGGTAACTGCATAGTTGATTTTCCATGACTGACCTTAGATCCCTACAACTTCACTTTTAAAAAAGCTCTGATATTAAATATAAACGTAGATTTGTTTCTGAGTTGAATAGAGACAGCTGGAGGGAGGACGCTACATCAGGGGACACGCACAACTCTCCGGATGTCTGCACCTGCTGATGTTCTGACTTAACCAACTCTCAAACACATGTATCATAATGACAAATCTTCCTTTTTTCTTTCTTCATCTTCTTCAATCATTTAAATCTATGCACCCAAGGGTAAATGATGAAGTCCTAAACCAAGGTATCTACTGAAATCCCAATATTTGAAACCCAATAAAAGCAGCCAACATCCCTGATGATTGCTGCTGAGGTAAGCAAACAGAAAGAAAAGGTGGAGAGCCAGGGAGCTTTTTGTGCCGCCGCTCTGACGGGGTAAACTGCCACCAATACTCCAGGCTCTCTCCTCCTCGTCCTATATGCGGTGCTCTTACTGTTAGCGCTATGTATAGGACTTCATGGGCCCTGTTTAAAATAGGTGCCCAGCTAACATTACAAGTTCCAGTCCCTAAATATTAGCCATTTTCCCTAAATACAGTCTCCCACAAAGGCTGCCTTACAAGGGAAAGGATGGGTGTGCTGCTGGGGCTTGGGCGACGGTTGAGAGTATGGGTCGGGGGTCAACAGGATGTGGTGTCAGTAGCATACAGGTTGACGTAGCTGGACCATCATACCCCTGTAATCTCCATCACGACTGATAGGAATTGTTTCTATGTTGCATATTTATGAAATTGAATGATAACTGTATTCATGGATTTGTTGTACATGGTTTGATCTACATTAGACTAAATGTCCACAGGTTCATTCCAGTTCTAGGTAATCCAACACTCATGTTGATTAGCCTCTGCTCACCGTGTCCACCAGTCCTCTGCTGGGGTAACTCTAGTTTATCAATTGTGAAATCCTGAGGTCTTGTGTGTGGGACTGAAGCTGCTAGCAGTCAGAAATACAAGAGGGTCTTTCTTGGAGCAGTGAGCAGGGCTTTAAATGTGCCTTTATTTATAAACCCTCAGCTGTTTCTTTCATCTCCCAGAAGAAAAAAACACAGAGCCCTTGCATTCTTGTCTGGAAATATCTTGCTCTGACCATAGTTATGTTCAATTTCAACAGCCCTGCCCTCTATATGTTGTGTGGTGCAGCTCACACAGCCCTCTGTAGGTGATGTCTTATTAGGTGTTCCGAGTGAAGGCTATTTCATGTGCAGATTCTATTTAGCGTGTTTTAAATGTATTTAGCGGGTTTGGTAAGTTTGTAGTGCACCTTGTGTCTTAAATTGAACATTAATGGAATCAGCAATTGAGCTCAATTTAAAAAGGTGTTGTTGTGCTGTCTTACAATTATTATAATGATCTAATCAAGCATAACAAATGAGATTGCTATGATTTTAAATACAGCAGAGAAGCTTAGAGACCCTAGTGTGATGTATTCGGGGCGGGGGTAATCAGGCGGCCACCCCGGACAGAGAAGCTTTCATCAGGCCAGCCCAGAGTACGTGGCTGTAAGCACTGAGGTGTTCTCTGATGGTGACGTGGGTTAGACCCACCTTGAGAGTCTGTGGTGGAAAGTAGCCTATTTCACGTCAGAAAACACAAGGTAATCAAAGCAACTAAAGTAGATAAAATACAATCATTTTAAAATAATTTGTGCTTTTTCAATCAAGGTTTTTTTTAAAGATGATGTGTGTAGCCAAAATCACAGCCAAACTACAACGAAAAAATGTCTGAAGACAAAAAATTACAATAAAAGTTATTTTGTGTAGAAAAGACGATACTATGTGAAAGTAAGTAGAGTATTTAAGAATGTCTGTAAAGTGGGGCAATCAAATAAAAAAAGATCTGCATAAAATGTCGATCACTAAAGAGAGAGTAAATATTATGGAATAGTCTAAACCTGTGACTAAGGAATCTAAACTTAAGCAGATGTAAGAGCCAAGGTGTTTTGAGGCATTCTGAGTTGTATCTATATGGTTTTGTCATTTGTGAATGACAATGATAACAGTGGACTAACCCAGTTGGACTTTCTGGTTCCTTGTCTCTTATAATGAATTGCTTCAAAGAATCCTCAAAACACGGACAGGAAGAGAGAGGGTAAAAGAGGAGACCTGAACAAAATACACTCTTGATGGTGAAGCACTGGAGAAAACGTCTTTTTGAGCCTTTCACAGCCTGTCAACAAAATCAATATAGCTTTGGGTGTGGATACATATTATATTGTGAAGTTAAAAGAAGCTTACTTTGTTGTAGTTGGTAACTGTTAAGATGAGCATTAAGGATTTAAGGTTAGATTATTTTGGAGACTACCATTTGATTTTGAAGTCTGTATACTGATGTTCTATACAAACTAAAGCTTTTACAGATGTTTTTAGTTTTTGAATATTAAAAAGCAAACTGTTTTGTTTAGGCTGAAACATAACACTATTTTACTTATTTTGCTGCTATTCTATGTTAAGTTAGTATACCTATTTTATCATTTTTTAAGAATATCCTTAATCGCAAAAATACTTACATGTCAACCTTTTATGTGTCTGTTTAGATCATTTCATGATTTATTGAAAGGTTGTGGGAAAATGGCTTATACAGTAGAAGGCATAGAGGAAAATACTTTTCTTACCAGTGGTACCGCCTCCACCAGTTCCAACTGTGTTGATGGTTGTGGGCACAGAGGATGATGGGTAAAGAAGGAGGTGCCCGTTCTCACAGCCCTGCTGCTGCTGATGCCAGCCTCCGCCCAGCCCTGAATCCCTGGAGCTCTGCCAGCCGTTGAGGCGGTCGTCCGAGCCGTAGCGCTGGTGGTGATGCAAGGAGGAGTAGAGGTTGCCTGATGAAGAGGTGTTGGTGGAGGAGGAGGATCCTGTTGATGAGAGGGTGGATGGTGGCGTGGACTGGTGGTGGTGGTGGTGTGGTCCCGAAGGTGGAGGCCTTTCCAGTGAGTCTCCCCGGGCAGCGGCCCTCTCCTCCAGGTGGTTGAGCCACAGTGCCAGGGCTGAGCGGTCCTCCAGGGAGGTGGCGGGGTGGATGAGGGCGTAGGACAGGAGCTGGCGGGACTCCTCCAGGTGGCGGCCATGCTCGATGGTGTGGGCCAGGATGCGTGGCAGCAGGCGCATGTACTCGCCCTTGGCTTCGACGTTGCCTGGTTTGAGCAACGGGAGGTGGGTGAGGACGAGCGAGATGACACGCTCCTTAGACTCTCCTTGCCATTGGCTAATCACGCCTGAAGGAGGGTACAGAACACAATTAGTATTAACAACCAATAAAACACATGTTATCAGTGCTTAAAAGATAGTCACATTTGGCAGTGTATCACTGTAAAGTGTATGAATTTAAGTCAGGCTTTCCTTATGTTGTCAGAGTGGTGAAGGAATGAGCCCTGAAACTCCTAAATGAATGAACATTTGAGCACTTTCGTTCCTTTGTCTCAAAGTCAATGGTTTTTTGAATGGTATTAAGGTTTGCCTGAAATAAGGTCTTTGGTTAACACAAACTTATACATTTCAATGTTTTGTTTAACAACATAAAATACGTGAATAGAATAGAACTCGTGAATTTCTGAAAGTTTTAAGTTGTTTAAAAACATGGTTAAATAAAGTGGTTAAATAAAACAATAACACGTAAAGAACCAGTTTGTTTTTAGCTTGGCGTTACTGACATGAAGCTATCCTTGATGTAGTTTGTTTTATCCTAATGTTAGCTTTTTACTTATGGTGCTACAAAAATGATAAAAGCATGTCCACATGTACTATGTGGACATTTTCACGCCAATACAAAACGAGCAAGTATCATAAACGTTTGCATAAGAGCTTATTTTCTGTAAAATTCCAAAAGAAGGAAACTTCTGGGCGGGTTTTCAGAAATAAGTCATCCCTGCCGCACTCATGGGCGACCTTGACTGATCAGGATACATAATTAGATTTGAGCTTTTTGATATTCAAGGTAATAGCAAAGGAGAATGTAATTGATAGATGGACAGATGGATTAGCCAATGGTAAATAGAAGACACAAAGATGATGTCAGGCCCACTGCAGCGTCATACTTCTAATTAGCTCTTTCTTAAAACAGACAGCTCTGTGGGTTACTTATGGTGGCCGGGCAGCTCTATACATATCTTGGAGTTCATGGACCTCTATTGTTGTCCAAGACAGTGACCATTCCTCTCATCTGGGACCACGGCTATAGATACCAAGCGGTCAGGGCGACTGCTTTGGACATTCACACAAATAAGGCAGGACGCAGGTCGGCTCTACTCCCTGCATGGGAGATGTGCATGTATGAATTGTCTACCAAAGTCACTTTCAACTGACAAGGATCTCTAAATCTGACATATGAGGTGAAATTAGAACATACATCTGCTAGCTGTCCAAAGATATCCCAATGTCACAGTCTACTTTGTGGTGATGTACAGCTCACTCTGCCCTGTGGAGTGGACAGCTGCAGCTCTGAGAGGGCAGATGGACGACCACAGACCCTGAAGCCTTCCAAACAAGGTTTACATTTATGTCATCGCGTGAAAAGTGAACAGGATAGAGGGATAAGAGATGTCCCGATCCGATCATGTGATCGGGGATCGGAGCCGATCACGTGATTTTCAAAAAATCGGAAGAAAAATATCGGGGATCGGGATTTTTTTTTTAAACATTTTTTAATTTTTTTAATTTAATGTTACAAAACAAAAATGACCATGTTCACATCTTAAAGTCATCCTGAGGCCTTAGTTTTGGTGTATAATTAGTTGAATTAGACAACATCATGTACAGTATGTGTTGATTCTTTTTGGCATGTTTTCATAGACCTGGTTACTTATTTCTCTCAAATCTGGCAACAGAGTGGGCAGGGCGCAGTGTCTAATAGTAGCAGTAAGCTAACGAGCACTGATAAGCTTTATTTTGTTTTGATCCAATGCTGCACAACTGAACTGATCCAATGCATGCTACTGTAAAAAAAAGAAGCTATATCCATGTTGGATAGAATGGTTTGGGTACTGTCATTTAAATACAAAAATAACCTTAAGGGACAACTTCAATGCTTTTTTTTCTCTTAATGCATTGCATAAAGATCGGATCGGGAAAAATCGGTATCGGCAGATTGTCAAAATCAAATGATCGGAATTGGATCGGGAGCAAAAAACGGTGATCGGGACATCCGAATGACGCGCACGCACGCGCGCACGCACGCACGCACGCACGCACGCACGCACACACACACACACACACACACACACACACACACACACACACACACACACACACACACACACACACACACACACACACACACACACACACACACACACACACTACGGATGTCTACTCATTGGAAGATGAGCACGTGTGTTATGACAAATCATAGTTTGGCCATTAAAGTTTTATATTGTTGGATCAGTTTATGCAGGCTTGGTTGGTCAACATTTTTCTCAATTTTAACATTTTCTCCTTGATAAAACAAAGGAAAGAAGAACCACCCCAACGCTGGATCTAACAAACCAAAAAATGTGAATCTAACTGCTCAGAAATCTTGGAAATAACCAAAACAGTAAAAATGTAAACTCCTACACAATTTGCCCACTCCTTTTGACTTTCGAAAAGATTTGTTCTCAACAAAAACATTCAATGTTTTTTAGAAAAACTCTTTGGATCCATGTCAGGTAATGACGCTAGGTGACATAAAGGGGGTCAAGGTGGGCGGGGTGTCCTGATGCTCAGCAGACAGAGCACAGTAAGGGAGGGTGACATAGAGTTCAAGGAAGGAGAATGAGCGGGGAACTTGAGGTAGAAAGTAGTTTGAGAGGGAGAATGAGAGGAGAAACAGAGGGAGGGGGAGAGGTGTGAGGGAAGCCAGGGAGTAACTCCCCTATACTCCAGGAGTGATGTCATCCTTCATTCCTCTGAATGAGGCAAGCCCTGGTCCATCAGAGAACAGGAATTGTTCCATGATTTAAACTCATTTATTTCCAAGTGACTGGAAAACATCAATATGTAACACAGAAACCTTCAATAATACGCTCAGAAGCTTACAGGGGTGCACTGCCAACATTTAAATACCAAACAGTTTCAAAGTGTTTTTTCTCATTTGTTCGACTTTCTAAGATGGTTGTTGTCTACTAGCACAAGTTACGCAGAGATCATAAATAGTCCTGACTGAACATAGCCCTCAATAACTCCACAATTCATTAACCATGGCAAAATGTCTCTATCAAAATAGGAAAAGACTTGACATCACTACCTGTTTATTAACATTTGTTTGTTCATCAAAACCTTCTCTCGAGCGTATTCAAAGCCTTCTAAGTGTTTTTAAGTTTAAAGAGCCTGTGACAGCATCCCAACAACTGTTGTGAAATGAAATATTGGGCTACTAGTAATCTCATCCTAAAAAAGAAAGTGCGATACCGTTCCGATAAATATCAATAATTTCGAACATCGCGGGGAAATTCCTTCGACTCATTTTGAAGTTTTTGGGGAAGCAGGAAGTGACGTCAATGCGGGAACGCTTCACTGTGCGGCGAGAGAGCCAAACACGGACAAAGTGTGTTGTCATGCGTAGAAATGGTGAATTACTGAGTTTAGGCACGTTAATAACGTTTTACTGAAGTTGACTACAGTATATTCATATTTGTCAGTGCTTTCATGTCAATTCGGTGAACATAGACATAAATGATCGTGGTGAAGATGATGATTAAATTAGGATTAAAAATCAGTAGTGAGAGCTGCTGAATTTCCTCCCGTCGGATGTGATATAAAAACAAATCGATTATTTGGATGAAACTACATTTATTAGTGCTTTCATGTCAATTCGGCGAACATATGACACATTAAATGATCGTGGTGAAGATGATGATTTAAAAATCGTTTGTTTGAGCCGGTCTGCATTTCCTGATGAAACAACAAACCGATGTTTTTTGTAGTTGTAGTACACCAACATGGATTAAACGTGTTTTTTTTTACCACAATGTTGGGGAAATTAATGGATAAAATGCACGGATTATGATTATTATTATTCCCACTCCGATCGGGACACTAGGTCCACCGTTTCCCCAGCAGCGAGGCTCCCCCCGTTGACAGTTTACGTGGGCTGGGCTGGGTGCAGTGGCGGACTGGCCATCGGGACGAATCCCGATGGGCCGGTACCGAAGTGGGCCGGTCGGATAAGTCACTAGCACATCCCCCACTCCCCCCGTTGACAACTTACTAGCAGTACCGAAGTGGGCCGGTCGAGAGTCCCGGGCTGATTTTTAGTCCCAGTCGACCACATGACCGTATGATCGCCCATATTGACGCACCTAATTCCTAAACTTCTAACAGATACAACATAAACCGATCCTTGAGCCTCATATGAGCTCTCAGACACGTTCAAAATTAAACTGTCATCGCTGTCTGAGCTTGCTGTTGTGTGCGCCATCGTGCGTTTACATGCAGATGCTGGGATCCTGAACAGTGCAGCTGGAGCGCTGTGCCCGCAATGACGTCACACATCATTTGGCGGGACTTCAAGAATCCCCGAGAAGATCCAGAAAATTGTCAACATTGAAGGGCAGATTAATGGTTATCAAAGTACAAATATCCAAAATCAGTTCAGTAACGGTTTTCAAGGGGACAATATTTACTCAAATTGATGGGTTTGGATGATGGGGGAAACTCGTGTCACAGGCTCTTTAAAGCCAA
Organism: Notothenia coriiceps; assembly: GCF_000735185.1. Lineage (NCBI taxonomy): Eukaryota > Metazoa > Chordata > Actinopteri > Perciformes > Nototheniidae > Notothenia > Notothenia coriiceps. The sequence continues at coordinate 2,614 of NW_011335105.1, read as the reverse complement.
CATGTACTGAATTAAAACAAGTTTTATTTCTACATACACTTTACCTCCTTCACATATTGTACATGTAATACATGTAACACAAGATACTTGCATATTGTGGTGAATCTGCTCTGTTGTGTACTGCGCACATTTCTTTAAATCTAGACACAGGACTCCTGCTTCTTTGACTCAAATATAAACTAGTGATGTTATCACATGAAAGACAATCTGCATTGTAATTGTCCGTAGAAGTTACACAGACCGGGGCTGTAGGTGAGTGACTGATGACAAAACGCCCATTATTCTGAGACATTCTCACTTCTTCCCTCCATACATTTCCACAGAAGGTCAAGGCCTAGCACTCTCCTGCGAACTCCTATTTAAGGTTTGGAATGCAGGCTGATATATATATAAACAACTACAGTATACTTACACTGAGGGAAGATTCCCATAAGAAGCTAAGTTAAGTGAAACCATTTCTTTCAGAGTTTACTTTGGCAATAGAATTGCCAGGCTAAATAAGTAGAATAAAAATGCAAATGAACAATCCTAGATCATTCTCAACAACAGCATTAGCTAAGAAAGGATGCTAAATGTTGCTGGATGTAGTTCTATATTGTTGCACAAGAAGTTGATATTTTTTTAACAGTTTACTTCAAATACTACTAGTGTTTGGACTGCAAAACACACCCACATGCACACAAACATCTGTCCTCTGTGTGGTTGCTGTCATTACCAGACTTTTCACAGCAAATTATTTGACACAATTACAAGGTTGTCACTCTTCGTGTAACCCTTTACCAATTGATTTCATTTCTGGCTGTGAGAAGTTATTCTTTACAAATGAAATTCTAAAGTTATAAAAACCTGCTTATGACAGTGTTCTGAATATGTTGTTGTGTAATTCAGGAGCTAGGTATTTGTTCCTTAAATGTATATATTTGTAGTCTTCAAGTCAGGCCCTGGAAAATAGTGTGAAACCACTACACCTAGAATTCGGGAAGCTACTTGAGGCTAATTGACCTTTTTACTCCAAGGTCATCAGTCAAAGAGTCAGCCTGGGAGCATTTCCCCACACAGGGAACACACATGCAGAATCTCTCACCACTTAAAAGAGGGGTCATAGTAGTTGAACCTAGCCAAGGTCAAAGGTCAACTGTTAGAGACACAATTGTCTACCTATTACACCAACAGAGCAGGCCAGAGAGAGTGAGTAAAACCATCAACACTGGGTAAATGAATGCTCAAATTTACAAACAAAATGCAGCAAACTCACAACTGAATGCAACAGGATTAGTCTCACACTACAACAAGGCCAAATTCAATTCAAAGCGGACAAGGTTTTCCCATGAGTGTGACTCTTCCCTAGCACGGTGGCTCCCACCCTGAGGCTGAGCCTTAAGGGGGAAAGTGCTAACCTCAACTAACTCGAGTGAAAAATGGAGGGGAGGTGGAATGACGGGGGAGCGGTTAAGCTGCGGTTAAAAAGAAACTAATGCAGAGCTGCCACTCCTCCTTACACAGCGATACCAGCCCCCCCCCTATTCCCCCTTGTTTCTTCGTAGTTTCTGACTCAGTGTTACTCAGTGAACTTCCGTGGAATAAGACAATCTCTGAACTTTGCATCCATCCAACTTTGGCCACACAGAGGACGTAGACTCAAGAAGTGAAAATAAAACATCAGCAGATATAGGTTCAGAAGTAAAGATAGCCAATTACAATTGGCCCTAATGGTATGACACGTTATACTAACATTAGATATTTACAGTCAACAAACATCTTCAGCATTACAAAGTTTATGTAAGTTTGATTGTGAATGTGATGTTAGCCTTAACGTTTGTCACACTTTGCCAAATGTTAACACACTACCTTACAAATTGCTCGCAGACAAAGTGAATTTTCCTCAGATTTGTCCGTCAAAAAATGTTAGAATCAGAACGTTTTGAAGATATGTGGCTGGTAAAATATTGGTCAAAATGTTACCATGGTTACTCTGATGCAAGCCTGGGTTCATGTTAGGGCTGAACGATATACCGTGTCATGGCGATAACCGCGATATGTGCATGCGCGATATTCACATCGTAGGGACGTGCGATTTTATTTTATTTTTTTAGGGCGTTCGATATTAAGTAGGTAAATTAACTCAAACACGTCATGTTACAATTATTTTGCTGCTTGCTACAAAAGGAAAACTTGCACGGCTCTCATGTCAGGGTTACTTGAGTGGAGTGACATGCAGGCTCTGAGTCTGCATGCACAGCAAACAACTATTTCAGATGCCTTTGCCGGTGTTACACCATATGAGAAAGGTTTAAAACGGCATAAAGGAGCTGGTGTATAGCTGTTCTTAATTTTATTTTTATAATGTTGTTTAAAAGATGTCCACTACTTTGCTGCTATTTGCACAAAAAAGGTTTTAATTGTGGAATAAAAAGTTAAATTACCTATTTGGTCACGTATGTTAATTCCATAATGTGATAATGAAGCTTCCTATAGTTTAATGTAATACGTTTAATCTCTTGGATCCCTTCTAGACACCACTCTTCTTCATTCACAGATGAACCCCCTTATTTGAGGGTAAGCAACCTGCATTATCATGACATGTTAGATCATGACTTAAGGTATGATGAGTCAA
>NW_011335104.1:0-1877 GCF_000735185.1 Notothenia coriiceps | reverse complement strand
ATAAGTTGACAAATATGACACGTGGGGTTCCTCAAGGCTCCCTCCTGGGGCCTCTTCTCTTTCACATCTACATACTACCACTGGCTCAGATGATGAAAAATAACAAAACAAGTCGGCCTTCTATCACCTTGAGAATATATTGAGGATTAAAAGACTAATGTCACAGCAGCATTTGGAAAAAAGTGTCTTTGGTGTCTTTACAGGTCTCACTAAAACATAGGAAGCTGCAGCTTATTCAGAACGCCGCTTCTAACACTTAGAACGTGCAGTCCAATTCTGAGGTCTTTACACTGGCTTCCTGTCGGAGACAGCCGGTTTATAAAGCACTGAATGGTTTATTCTGATCTCCTGCTAAATGATGAACCATCCAGAACTCTCAGGTCTTCTGAGACTGCTGTCTGTCCCCAGAACCAGAACTAAACATGGAGGAGTTAAATGCCTTGTGTTGAAAGGTGCTACATACATATACTTGCCTTACCTATACTGAGTGCTTGAAAAACCAAGCTTTTTAAATGAACTGTAAAAAAAAGCAACTCATCAGCAATGCCGGTCTCAATCCCCCAGAATCCGGCAACCTGTTGGTTTAAGGATGAGTCGCAATCGTTCTTCTTTTAAAAGAAAGGGATATTGCCCTTGACCGAGCCACGTCTCCTGGGACTTGTACTGTCTCTGCCCACTGATAAGGTTCAATAACAAAGGACAAGTTTCCCCAGAGACATTAATTAAATATGACTTTTAAACAAAGAAATGGTGTCTTGTTTTGTTGCAGACATTCTTCCTTTTATGCATCCTTTAAAATGCTGAAATAGACTTGATGTAGTAAATACAAATCAGGCATCAGTCCAGGGACAGACTGGATCCAATAGGCGACGTATTTGGATTCATTTCCTCTGTATTTCAATCCAATTATCCTCTCAATGTGTGCGTTGAATGCCCATTGAATGAAAGGATGCATATGATTCATTGAGCATTCTCCATCTTTACTGATGCCAGGACGTATGCTTTCATCCTCTCCAAAGCAAACTGTCTTTATCTTAATGTGTGGGTGTGTGTGTGTGTTTGCAGGGAGCGCTGTGGGGTGATAAAGCTCCGTCAGGCGGGGGTTCAGAAGCAGTGGAGGGAACGAGAGCCAGTTTTCCAGAACGCTCCTGCAGGTCTGAGGCTGCTGACGAGGAAACGCTACATAGATCTTGGTAATAAACACACCCTGACATTTATACTGCAAACTACCAACGTGGAAATAAAGCTTGGTGGTATTGTGACTCGGCATGTGTTTGCAAAAGGTAGATGGATACTTTATATACTGTATCTACTAGGGATGGGAACGATTAATCAAATATTCGAAATTATTCAGGTATTCGAATATGAGTTATGAATATCTTTATTGTAATTTTATTTTTATTTTTTAAATTGGGAGGGGTGCCTAAGTTGATTACATATTATCAAATGGAATAATTCAATGTATACGACAGTGCCATAGCTAAATGTGTTAGGTCCAAAGGTGTGTTTTGCTCCGCTCACCGGTCCCTCACAGAGGCAGAGCTGCAGGTGCTGATCTCTCTCTCTCGCGTCCGGTTATACTTCACTCATGTTTATATCCAAATCCATCAGATCTAGCTAGTTCTAGCTAACGATATGTCTGCTGCCCCTCCCTACACGCAGATCACGCAGACTCAATTTTTACAAATTCTGCTTGATTTCTATACTTATTTGAACATGTATTTATTTATTTATTCAAATTAATTAATTAATTTTTTTTTTTATTTAAAGAAAAAAATCCACATTTTTTTTTTATAGGATATATACTTTTCGGTTAATCGGTTAACCGTTTTTTTGGGGGTTGAATATTCGAATATACATTTGCTTTCAAATTCCCA
>NW_011335103.1:0-7155 GCF_000735185.1 Notothenia coriiceps | reverse complement strand
CTTGTCTGTTGCTTCCGGTCTCTGTGTTCCCTCCTGCTGTATTACCCGATTGTGTTCTTCTTCTTCTTCTCTTTTTTAATGGCGGATCGCAAACAGCTTTTTGGTTGCATACCTACTGTACACGAGTGTGTATCATCATGTCATCCCTCCAAGCGGCAAACTCTGGAAGAGCCGGGACGCCAATACGGAAGTGCAACACACTGCAGTTCATATATTGGCCGATAGGGACTGACTGCAGAAAGGAGCAATTTCCATAGACCCCCATGTTAAAATGCCCAACTTTACAGCAGAAAAAAACATGTTTCTACCCATGGTTTGTTGGGGCAGAACCTCTGTCCCGCGCGTTCCTTTATGAATGGGTCAGATTAACAGAGGAAGAATTCAAAGCAACCAGGACAAGGGTTAAACAATAATATTTTAATGGTAAAAGATACAATACATCACCTAATCACCTAATCACGAAGCACTCTGCAACAGCAGCTTCAAAATGCAGAGCACTCCGGGCTCAGGTTCTACCACCGCGTGAGACACGTCTCAGGAATGGCCAGGCAAAACAAGAGCGCCGAGCCTCAAAATCATCACAACATTTATACACGGGTGGGGAGGAGTTTTGTCGCTTGCTCCTCCCTAGCTATTTGTTATTGGCGAGTTCACTTCTNAAATAAAAGACCTGGAGAAGGACCGGACCCGACTGACCCTGACCTCGCCGCTTACCGGGGCCGTGGACAAAACTTGCTCTCTCCCCTTGGGGGAGGGACGGGGGCGTGGCCCCCTGTTCCCGGGGCGGACTGTTCCCGGGCGATGTCCCTCAGTGCGCTCCGGAGCTCCGCTTGTGCTGCAGAGCGGGGATCGGACTCAACGTAAAAGGCGTCGGGGTCTGCGCGATGTCGGGCAACCCACCCGCCCGTCTTGGAACACGGACCAAGGAGTTTAACGCAAGCCGCAAGATCAGAGAGTGCATTCAAAACCCTGTGTCGCAATGAAAGTGAGGGCCGGCGCGCGGCGCTTAGAAGGATCCCGGCCCCGCGGCAGACAGACGCACCAACAGCCCGTTATCCCCCAACCGTCAGGAGGAGGGATTGCGAGCGTGAAGCGTTGTTGCGATAGACCCGAAAGATGTTGAACTATGCCCGGCCAGGGAAAAGGCAAGAGAGAAACTCTGGTGGAGGGACCCGTAGCGGTCCATGATCGTAACAAATCGAGTACAAATTGGACCACAAAAAATGGCAATAGCACAATCAGCAGACTGAGATGAGCTATTTTAGCCCTCTAGTGCTCATCTGCTCCCTGGAGGCATTGTCATTATTATTGTGGAACTGAATTCCAATAGGACATTTTCTGTTACAAATGTAGGTTGTTGCAGGAAGGCCAACATTCAAAGTTGGTATAGGAACATGACATGTATGCAGTTTCATTGTTGTGTGAGAATAAGTTGATTAATTTTGTTCTTTATATTCTCCTTGTGGAGTGTGAGTGAGGAGTGATGAGTGAGGGAGAGAAGAGATATGAGACTGCCCTTTGTACATGTAGCTGTGGCTGGACATAAACTAAATGTTTATATGAAATTACAATTTGGCCTCTGAGTCCTGCATGAACTGTGCATAGACTGTAATTTAACATTGGTCTATAGTGGTACTTGGAGAGCCACTATTTTCTCAGTGGTAGTGGTGTAAAAAAGTTGAGAACACTGATCCTAGTATAATAGTATAATTAGTTCTATTAAAAGGGACATTCAAATGTAATATATTGAAATATAAAAAATATAATTGTAGGGGCCATACTATATAAAGGGTCATTTATACGGTTTATTTTTATCAACAATACACAACCAGATCATGCAATTTTAGCCATGCGTCATTTTGCCTCACTCCAGCTCTGTCTTTGCATGAGCTGGAGACTAATCCCCCCCCCTGCAGGGGGGGGGCAAGGGCACAAGCGTCATGTTATTATGCTGTTGCCATGCTGTTGCTATGCTGTTGCCATGCCACGGCAACTCTTCATTCCCCTGATAGGTAGAGAGTTGACCATACAGGCGGAGTGCACCTCTGTGACATCATAGAGGTGCAAGTCAAATGTATCATGTAATCAAATCCGTTGGCAGCCCGTTTTTAGAGATTTGGGTATGGAGGAAAAGAGAGAGGGTTGTATTTTCTGACACTTGGTGAGTTCCCTGGAACACCGCGGACACATATTCATGTATAAAAGACGTACAAAAGTGCATTTTGCATGATAGGTCCCCTTTAAGGTAAGATGGCGCCTGCCTTTGTAGGTGAGAAGAATAATCAAAAATTCTATCCTGTGTCCTTTGGGGAGCCAGTGTAAGGCAGCCAAAACAGCATTAATGTGGTCCCTTTTCCCAACTCTGGTCAGTACACATTGTTGGAGCAGAACCTCTGCTCCGCGCATTCCTTTCTGAATGGGTCAGATTAACAGAGGAAGAATTCAAAGCAACCAGGATAAGGGTTAAATAATAATATTTTAATGGTAAAAGATACAATACATCACCTAATAACCTAATCACGAAGCACTCTGCAACAGCAGCTTCAAAATGCAGAGTACTCCGGGCCCAAGTTCTTCCACCGCGTGAGACACCTCTCATGAACGGCCAGTGGGAACAAGAGCGCCGAGCAACAAAATCATCACAACATTTATACACAGGTGGGGAGGAGTTTTGTCGCTTGCTCCTCCCTAGCTATTTGTTATTGGCGAGTTCACTTCTGAGCGAGCTAGCCAGTGAGTTGGCAGTGTTCCATTGGTCGGTTTCACTCCTGGGCGGGACCCCAGGCAGTGAGTCAGCAGTTTGTCGATTCCATCTGTTGCTTCTTACAGTGTATGTGTGTGTGTGTGTGTTTGTCCCTCTGCCCTCAGGCAGTCCCCAATCAATGATTTGGAGTCATGACAGAGGACTCTTTGACAGAACGCACACACATTATATCATACAAAGGACACATGTTTTTCTCTATGAAAGCCACAATTCATATGTTTTAAACGTCCTGGTCTCATGACATCCATAGGATTAGCTAACTAACTAAGGTTCACTGTTTTCATAGCCTAAGGCCATCTCTGAACTTCCTTTCACCTCAAGTCAGCTCACAATAATCATGAATACATCCATTGATAAAGTCAGAAGAACCATTGTCTCTTTAACTGTGTGTGACTTAATCGTCTCCTGCTCTGTTAAGAGTCTGGCAGGAAACGCACATACATTTCAACACACCAACATCCTTATCGTTTCTTAACTAATGCATGCTGGATATGAAACACTAATTAACAAACTATATATATAAAAAACCTCTCTATAATTAAGAGGAAAAAATAGACTCGTCCTTTCACGTTTAACACACATTCTATATATCAGGTGACATTAAAATGAATATACCAGAAATATGCTATATAAAACTTTCTGCTATAATACGTTAATTTAATCCTTCAAATAATTCAAATAATACTTCACACTGTAGAGACACAGAATACAAATACTGAAAATGAGCATAATATGTCCTCTTTATATTGTATTTCAAATGTGTTATTGATTGGCCCTTTTGCAGTCACGGTTCTTATAGAATTTTTTAACAACTTTTTTAATATTGCATTTTGTTTATCTCAATAAAGTTAAGTTTATTCTTTGCAATGTTAGATGGAAGAGCTTTTTGAACATTAAAACATTGAAACATGTCACAGTAGAGACACAAAATACAAATATGAACCTGGAAATGAGCAGAATATGCCCTTTTAATATTTTTGCTGTGGTATTTGAGAGAGTCAACCTCCCAGTCTTAAGGAAATTACCAAAAACTGGAATAACACTTTAAATAATAATTGAGTAGTTATATCAGACCTAAACCCAAATTAGTCAAGCAGTGCCATATTGAAATATAATATCTGAATCTAATAAACTATCTATCAAAAAAGGAACAGAAGAGCAAAATAATGCTGCATGGTTTCACAATGTAAATCCAAAACCAATTGCCTAATGCAATCAAGGACAGTATGTAAAAATCAAACTGCATGACTGTACTGTACATGTCGTGCTGTACATGTTGTTTTTGCATCTATATTGATACAAAGATGAAGAAAACTCAAACAATTAATACTTTTTTTTTTACTTAAAGATTACAGTAAATTAAGGACCTATTTTGAAAGTGTGTAAGTGCCAATGATAGAGTGTGTAGCTTGGTTAGACACAGATGCTGGGCTCTCCGTGGGAGTGCTAATTACCAAAGATATGTTCCTCGCCTTTACACTGAGCTGACCTTCAACAAGGCTGGCCGAGCTCCACAAGCTCCCACACACTCTTTGACACACACATGCTGCTGAGAAACACTGTTACTCTCCTGCAATGCTGAAGGAGCTGTTGGCCTTTAACTAATGAAAACAGCTTTACAGAATAAGTCCTTTCTCTCCATCTGCTCAAGGCTGAAGATTCACAAGAGAAAATAATGGGTGAACCCCATACTCAAAAACTGTGCACAAATCTTTCTTAAAAGATGCACTAGTCAATATTTTACATCGTAGTCCAACACAATTTCTCTCTTATCTAATTTGTAGCATTTATGTTTTGGTTTTACAGACTGCAATTTGTCTCACTGCTGTTATTGCCCGGCTCATAGGCCGCAACAAAAATGGGAGACGAGAAGCCTATTTATTTACAATTGAACAATACTTGACCGAACCTTAAACTAACGTGAAAGTCAGTAATCAGTAATGTACAGTATATGTTATGGATGTGTGAAAATGTGCAACAATCAAAACAGGAGCTGTGTCCCAAAAGAAGGGTTAGCCTCCACTATGGGATGGGGTTTGGCTTTTATCTAAGTGTGGCTCATCAGGCTGATGACCTCGATCACCTGAAAGACAAACAAAGAGCCAGCAAGCAACACCACTGATAGAGACCCCAAGTGGAGCGGATTGGGCCATACAACTAGTTTAATTAACCAAATTGTTACATGCAGCAGGCAGCTGTTTTTGTTAAAAGGCTCTGTGGTCCAAAAGTCGGCCCATGCCACAGATACGTTTCCAGTGGATTTCAAGACTTTGTATATAACATGTTTTTTTTTTTTAGTACTGCTCTTTGTTCCGCTCTCCAGAAGTGCTACTTCATCCAACTTGATGGTAGAAGTAGCATATCAATCCTGGCCCACACCATGTCTGGGTTTTTACCTTGGGTGATGGGTAAGGACATATTTTAACCAGGTTACACTGGTTGGGAACCACTGCTTAAAAGGAAACTAAAGAGTAGAGCTGTAAAGATAGTAAACGCTCCCCGTACCATAATATCAAGATAAAATGCCCAATATATGATTGTAACGGAGGTGGGGCCATAGATCTCGGCCTCCGTTACGGATTGTATAGCTTCGTTGGTGTTTTAGTTTGAAAAGTGTTCCCCCTCCTGTCTTGTCTGTTGCTGCTGATTGTGTTCACCTGGTGCCCTGTGTTGTCTCCTCCCCCTTCACCTGTGTCTTGTTGGTTTGATTAGTCCTGTGTGTATTTAGGTTCTGTTTTCCTGTGGGTGTGGGTGTGAGATCCTTGTTGCTGGTGACGGTGTTCACATGGACAGTCATATTGAGGCTGTGTCATGTACCACAATGAGAAACAAATGCCCACACCGGGTTATATTTGGGACGTTCTGCCTCTGCCTCCTTGTTTGGTCGGTCAGCTTCACAATGATATTTATGAAAATATTAGAGAAATTATCTGACACAAACTATCATCATTTAATAAGGAATCTGATGTGTTTGCCTTTTTTATTAGTATAAACTTCTGCTTTCCTTCTGTATATTAAATGTGACATGTTTTCACCCCTATAAAAATAACCATTCGACACCAGTAAAAAAAGCCATTAGTTATCAGTTTTATAACACCATCACATTGTGTTTGGCATTCCACTTGTGTTTAATGACCCTCAAGTGGAGGTGAAACACTGTGTTCCTGAAAGATTGAAATAATATATGATATTATGGTGTTTTATGAGTCTAGTTACTGGATGGCTTTAATGGTATATCATGGAGGATGTGTTGTCGGTATTGTTTGCACTGAGTGATCTAAAATGAAATGGCAATATAATTAAACAATACATTAGCATGTAATGCCTTGGGAGAATGTTTGTTTTTCATCCCATAAAATAGGAGCATCTTTTTTATTATGATTTAAAAATATCATTGGATTTAACAAAGCAATAAGACCTCAGTGTTTGGGAGCATTATGTGCCCACCAGAGGCCTGTGCTACGAAGCTGGATTTTCCTAACCTGGATATGTTTGAGTTAGCCGGTTGGCCTAATCCAAAACATACGCGCTGTCGCTAAACGGTACTACGACGCTGGTTATCAAGTGGATCGCTCAAGCCAGCCGTGCCCTATCTAGTTAGGTGCGCGTTCACATGAAAGGGGTGGTATTTGGAGCATTCGACCAATCACAAACATGTGCACAGCGTCATACTTCCTGAATGAAAAGTCAACCATAATATTAGTTCAATCAGGAGAGACGTGATGTATGGAATACATGTTTATTATCGGGTCACATTATATAAATGAAACATAATGATGACAGTTTATAACAAGTGAATGAAATGGTGTTTGGCGATTAGGCCCAGGTTTTGTAGGATGTCATTCGGGAAGGGAAGAACCGTTTCCGATGAACCCCCCTGGGTCTAGACACTGGTGGTGGTGATAAGTGGTTAGGTCCGGTTGGAAGGGAGAAGGTTGAGCTTGGCCCTGAGTTGGAAGCAGGAGGCGAAGGGGTGGAGGAGGGTTGCGCGTTGACACCCGGAAGACAGCTGATGGAAAAGGGGAGAGCATATATAGAGGGATTAACAGGTGCGATGATTAGGCTTGTGAATGGAGGGAAGTGATAGGTTAGCTGAGGAGTGGCGCTCCCTATCCTTTAGTGAAGGGAGCGAGTATTGCCATGACGCGCAATACAAAGTGATAGGTCTTCCTGCCTGAACTTGCGCTGAGCTTCATTTCAATCAGGAGAGACGTGATGTATGGAATACATGTTTATTATCGGGTCACATTATATAAATGAAACATAATGATGACAGTTTATAACAAGTGAATGAAATGGTGTTTGGCGATTAGGCCCAGGTTTTGTAGGATGTCATTCGGGAAGGGAAGAACCGTTTCCGATGAACCCCCAAAAGAAGTGAAAGTATGAAG
>NW_011335102.1:0-248 GCF_000735185.1 Notothenia coriiceps | reverse complement strand
TTCCAGCACCTTGGCTAGAAATGGGAGGTTGGAGATGGGCCTGTAGTTGGCGAGGATATCTGGGTCTAGGGTGGGTTTTTTGAGAAGGGGTCTGATGACGGCAGTTTGAAGAGCCAATGGAACATTACCAGCCCTGAGGGAGCTGTTGATGACGTAGGTCAGGGCTATTCAACTACACATTCAGTTGGGCCAGATTTTATAACTACAAAATTCAGCTGGGCCAGACATTCAGTGGCCTGTAAAAAGCG
>NW_011335101.1:35968-43309 GCF_000735185.1 Notothenia coriiceps | reverse complement strand
TAAATGCTGCATGTCTGCTTGGCCTCACACACACACACACACACACACACACACACACACACACACACACACACACACACACACTAAAATATGAAAACAGAAACTAAGAGTGTCACTGGGTGTTTTGCCATTAACAGAACAATGCTATTATTCATCTGAAATGTAAATGTTAGTAGGAGGTGAAGAGCTGGAGGGTGTGGAGGTCCCGCTCAGAATAAAATCAGATCATTACTAAACTCGTGTGGGTGGGGGACTTGGCATTGCAAATTACATTGATAAAAGCAGCCGAGTATCGCAATGAATGAAGTGTCGTACGAGTTTTTGGCAAGTGCATGTAGAGGCCTGCTTTGCAAGTGAGATAGGAGAGGTCAGGGGGGGGTCGTCGAGCATTCATCCAACTGTGGAAGAACCTAGCCCTGTAAAAAAACAAAAAAATCCTGCCTTTTCAGTAAACTGTATTTCTGTAAACTTAACTAACCATCTAAATTCAACATGTTTTATTCGTCATAGTCAAACCCATATATTTTTAAGTCATTTTAATGCAATAAATAAACCAGAAATACAGATTTTAGCCTGTAGAGAATTAGATTTCCTTGTTTTTCTCAGTTTTCTATCATATTTGATTGACTATTTTTGGGTCTTAGACTGATAAAACAAGACATCTAATGACATCCCCCTTGGACTTAAAGAAGCAAGAATGGACATTTCTCATTTTTAAAGGTTTTCTTTATTTTTTAACATTCTTATCTTCATTTTCATTATTAATCAATTCACCTATAAAATACTGTACGGATTAATTTCTACATTCCTTGGAGGTCAGCATAAGTAGCAGTATGTTTTTTGTATTCCTTTTTTCATAGAATACTGTACGACTATAAGGATAATGAACGCACATCTTTGAAATACCAACATGCTCCCCAAGTATTGTGCAAAAGGAAATATGGAAAGATGACCAACACTGACTCACACAAGAGACAAGATGTCACTGAACTTCATCTGCACTCAAAGCAGATCTTCTTTCTGTTGACCGGTCAGCTAGTGTTTCTCTTTATAACTCATGACCACTGACATGAATGCTGTTCCAGAGGCTTTTCTCAATGTTTCTGGCAGGAAAACGGTCAAAGCTAGTCCCATTGAATACTGTCTACAGGCAGCTTTAGCTCAGCAATGACGACAACCTTCGAGAACCCGCTTCGGTGAAACAAATGTCCGTTCGGCAGAGGAACACAGCGACTGAGAGACGTTACCCGACAACGCAAGAGCCGAATGAGATCACATTATCACATCAGGCTGAAAGTGGATTAGAGAGCGAGAGCTTGTAGCTCCGGGCCGCTGCTGCTGGTGACTCATCTGACCTGATTCTGAAGAGCATGAGAAACACAATGAAACACGCATCCATCAGCTACCCGTCACCATATGTGGGACGTTATGCTTTCACATATGCTGTGCATCCTAACACTGATTAACATTATGTCAACGGCGCTGTTTTTCGTTCTACCGGTTTACATAATGGGCTTCACTGTTAAATATAGCACTGATTTTACATAATGGAAGACTGTATAGAGCGGTCCAGGGATGACTTATTTACCCGGAAGTAAGCTGCGCATGGGTTCCCTCGACAAAAAAGCAATTGGGATTTCTTCATAGGATTCTGGAAAGTAGCTCGAAATAAGGTCTGTGGAAAACGAAGCAGTTTGATAAATGCACGTTTTGTTCATCCGGATAATCTCCACATGTCTACCCTGCTTTTATAATGTTCGAATCATAAATCTAATCGCCAGAAGCAAAACGTTATGCTATAAACCAGGGGTGTCAAACTCAAATACACAGTGGGCCAAAATAAAAAAATGGGTACTAGACGAGGGCCGGACTGGTTCAATGTTTATTGCAGAACTTATTGAAATGAACTTATTGCACATATTCAACCTGGAACTAACAAAGCTTAAATGATTGCCTATAAAAACAACATGAAACATTAAATAATCAGTTCATTCATTTCTTATGGCTCTATCTGCAGCTTTTCCAGAGTCATTTCTTATGATTACATTTTTCCACAGGCCAACAACAGCTTCAACAAAACTATTTCCCTCAAAGAACAAACCAAACATGCCCTGTTGTCCTGAGAGAGAAAGTGCAGAAGGAAACATCCATTAAACTCAGTGTGCTGCTCGGTGATGCTAGTTCAGATACTTGGCATCTCATCTTGGGTGCAAGGTCATCAATGTTTGGGGTCAGGCTCTGAGCTGAGGAGACCCTCAGGATGGAGTGAAGGTGTGCGTGCAATATACCGGCGGGCCAGATCTAATAGTAATTAGAAATTATCCTGCGGGCCGAAATTAAATCCACCAAGGGCCTGATTTGGCCCCCGGGCCTGTCGCCAGAAGCAAAATGCTAACGTTATGCTATAAACGAACTACAGCAGGGTCGCTGCTTCAACGTCACGCCAACTTAAGATCCATATTCAAAACTACAGATTCCACATTGTACAAGTTGAAGCGTTTGTTTGAACAGTCTGCAGGAGGCAGGTACTTGCTTTCAAGCAGAACAGAAACAAACTTAGAGGAGTGTTTACGTGTTCGGTGTAATGACGTACAACGGCCTCCACAACTTCTGTAGTCCTATTCAGCCACTTGGTAACAACCATCGTTTTTCAGACACGTCAACTCTTCAGAAATCACCAGTGGGGTCACTGCTGATGGATTTAATGTCGTAGAACAAAACGTGATCCGTCTCTTCAATGTGTTTCAACCACAGACCTTATTTCAGCTATTTTCCAAAATCCTATGGAGAGATCCCATTGGCTCTGAGACGAGGGAACCGGTAGTGATTACATTACATGTTACTTGTTAGACACTTTTATCCAAAGCGGATTACATACTCAATACTGAGGACATTCCCCACAGGGGCAATTTGGGGTGAAGTGTCTCAGGGACACAACGACATGCTGACTGCAGTGGGGTTTGAACCTGTGACCCCCTGATCCGAACACCAACGCACAACCCACTGCACCACACGCCACATGATAAAATGCTAACTCACTTCCGGGTTTTAGGACTCCTTCCCGCACCACTCTATTCAGTGACATGGTTCACATCTGGGGTAGCTCTGTTAACCATTGGTGTGGTGGTAAAACAAAGGAAACAAGAATTAGGAAAGTGTGTGCTTGCTAGCTTGCTTCCACTAGCGTCTGTAATTTTATGGATTTTGTCGAGCAAGTTCTCTTTTGAAAAACTAAACCATGTCTATGAAGTTTGAACAATATTTAAAGACAGACTGTTGTGTATTACTAGTAGATTTGAACATCCTTGTGGTCTAGATGAAACATTGTTTTATTAGAATTGAACCACGGTTATCTGTAGTAGTTCCCAGAGATTCATGCCTTTTCCACCAGACCCAAGCACTGCAGGTAGCACTACTCTAAATTATAATGAAGCCAAAAAACAGCAGGTTGGATTTTAAAACAGAAGAAATAGTTAGCAACTTTCACAATTAGGCTTGACCTTTTACTAACTAGTGTCATACATAGTGTTTTAATAGCCTCAACTTGACTTGACCGAAGCTTAAGTTTCTGCAAGACAATTTTTTTTAACTAGACATCTTCACTGCTGGTAGAGAGGTGTACACTTCGGGAAACTCAGATGCTTGGACATATAGCTCCTACAATATGTTTCTTCTCATGTGTTTTATGTGGTTGAGATGTAAGTGAAACCATGAACCACTCAGATATAAACCTTGAACACCCCACACAGTATGAGAAACCATTTCCTCTCTCTCTGACGCTGCTTTTGCAAGCTTTCGCCGAGACATGGCTGCTGTCGAGTTTACAATGAAGACAATACTGTGTGCCCAAAGACTCATTCAGCAGGATCAGAATAGTTTCGAATATAATGAAATCAATCAATCAATCAATCAATGTTTATTTATATAGCCCAATATCACAAATGTTACGTTTGTCTCAGTGGACTTCACAGTTTGTACAGAATATCAGTATGACAATACGACACCCTCTGTCCTTAGACCCTCACATCACACAAGGAAAGACTTCCGGAGAAAACCCACAGTTTAAAGGGAAACATCTAGTTCTAAGCAACCATATTATGGGGTATTCAATATAATAGTAGCTGTAAATCAATATAGCAAGAGATACAAGAAGCTCCAACCTGGTCTCATGATGTCCTTTTAGTCTATTTTATTTAACAGTTAACTTCATCCACACATTAGATTCTGCTTTTTATCGTCTCAACACCAACCACAACAATCTGTATGCTGCAAAATGCATAAAAGAACAAAGGAAGCTTTAGGGCTGAATGTTGATTATCAGCATGTGTTGTTGTGTCTGTGTCCATTAATGGATCACAGTGGGGGGTGCACTGCAGGCTCTGAATATGCACCTTATCTCCCACTGACTGAGGTTTCACTCGGAACAATGCTGGGGAACAAAACTCTATTTCAGAGTATTCTGCATTAAAGCTGGACTTAATGCGTTTCATGTTCATTCAGGCTTTGTATAATTACGGTTTACAGACGGCGGAAAAACACACGTGAATGTGTTCCTTTTGACGCAGTGTATAATTGCTTTGTGATGGCCACCCAGCAAAGATATACGAAAAAATGGATGTTCAATTATTTTTAATCAGCCGGGGCTGGCTTTAATTGTCGTAATCAATCCCGTCGGCTCCATCATCATCCGTCTCCTGTGAGCGATGGTTACATAGCACCTGACTGCCAACCTGCACACCTCTCTTCCTTAACTCAATCACTGCGTTCAGTGTACGTGCGTCATCAGCTAAATTACAGGATTCAAAATATGTACAGCCTCTTATATCTTTGTCTTTCTAGTGTCACTCGTTCATATCCCCCCCCCCCCTAACTCTCTCTCATCACCTTTTTTCAACCGCCTCCATTTTTATACAGGCAGCTGTGTCTAGTTACCATGGAAACTTTCGCGATAAGCCTTGCCAATCAGACGTGTGTGTGTGTGTGTTAGTGCTTGAATGCGAGTTTTGGGTGTTCACTCCTCACCTGTCTTTGCAGTGTGTAATTACAGTCCACCCACTCACTTCTAAATATACTTCAACCCTCACCAGGCACCTGTGGAAACTTCAGCTACAGTATAGTTTTAGGACAAAGTGAAATGTTGCAGACTGCTCTTTCTTCTGAGGCCGGTTTAACTTTTCTCCACACGCCATGACAAGCTGCTTCAGGCCACAGACACGGCCTTGTTTCTAACACCATTTAAAAATATTTTAAAAACACAAACTCAGAGCTGACAGAGAGATGCTACTTCCTTCATGGGTCTCACTCTAGCTGTCCACAGTGTTCAGTGATGACTGATTGATTGACTCTGTGATCTCACGTCAAGACGAATTCAAGTGTTGGTTGAGACAAGTCAAACTGTACAGGACCATCTGTTTGACTTGCATTATCCACGGCTTCAGGATTGTTATTTTTTAAAGATACTAGCACAGGTCTAAGCCTTTTGCCCCGAAGAAATAGGGGGCAGAGTTTCAGCTCTACTTCTGGATCCATAAAATCAATTATTTAAAAAGCCTCTGCAACGGTCAGTCGGTGGACAGCAATTGCAATCTAACTGCTGAAACTCAGAGCAAAGAGTTATTTTGAAAATCTAAAAAACACTGCTATCCTATAATCCTCACATGGAGTTTAGCCATCTGTGTGTTTACTGTGACACTTACTGTGACACATCATTTTGTTTGTTTTTTGGATGTACAAACTGTCTAATTGTTGACACAGTAGAATAAATAATAAATTAAAAAAAACGTACTGGGGTCTTGGATCAGGGTGGGCCTACCAGGGGCTGTTTCTCAGGGGTCATTTCCTCATTTCTGCCACTTTCTCACACACACACACACACACACACACACACACACACACACACACACACACACACACACACAGACTCTCAGTGAAATGTGTTCTCTGCTTTAACCCATCCTAGTACCAGGAGTCTAGTGCTAGGAGCAGTGGGCAGCTATTGTGCAGCGCCCGGGGAGCAATGGGAGTGAGGGGGGAAGGGGGATGTCCGGTGCCTTGCTCAAGGGCACCACGGCAGGGCAGGAGGTGAACTGGGACCTCTCCAAGTAGCAGTCCACACTCCATATTTAGGTCTGGTCGGGGACTTGAACCGGCGACCCTACAGCTCCCAGTCCAAGCCCCTACTGACCTTCACAATTATTTTAAATGTTAGATTTATTTTGGAAATGTTAACCTAATTCTTGCGCATTTCACACGTTGCAAAGTTGTTGCCTACATCTACCACCATTACAGTGGTAGTGATAACATCTGATGACAGCCATTATATGGGCTGATTCAAAAGGTGACACACAGTAACCCTTGGTGTATTGTGATTGTACACTTCCTTTTTATCTGATTAAACGACAAGATATAGTGATATTTCATGTAAAATAGAGGTGCTATCTGTTTCTGATCTCAGTGCTAAGCTAAGCCACGTGTATTCAGAGATTCAAAGACTCTAGATTCAGAAAATCAAAAGATTCAAACGTTTAGCTTCGGTGTAGTTTTGGCACATGAAAAAGTCCCAGGCTTTTCCGACAAGCCAACATCAACATTTGTAAAATACAAAGCGCAAGAAGAAACGGAAAGTATAAATAAAATATTTAAAGAGACCAATGTGCAAGAATGAAACAGAATGAACAATATACTGAGCATAATGTGTGTGTTGTAAACATATGTGCTATTAACATATGAATGTGAAGACACACATGCTCTACAGCCAGAGGGTTGAACCCGGTTTGATAAGCAATGCTCTGATTCTGTTGGAAAGAGAAATATACTTTTAGTTTTTTCAGATCAAACAACAACAAATCTGTGGAGGTCTTTATCTACCAGTTGCAGCTGGAGCGTATTGAGTAGTGTTGAAATGGAAAGATATTCACAATTTCTTTTCTAAGCATACATTTTTAATTAAATTCATATTTTAACAAACACAATCCTGGACTGTGTGGCTCCAGTGTTAACATTACATCACAGATGCTCTTGTATTTGTTGGAGGGGACGCACAGCTTGCCCTCGAGCTATCAGAAAACACTGCAGTCCTTTTTGTTTTATTTAATGGCATGCATTTCCAACATGAGCATATTTGTGCTTCTGCCACAATCCTGCAAATATGGCATCTTGCCCTGGTGGAGGGAATGTGCCCACATCGTTCTCCTTCCAGCCGTGGCTCGAGTCCCTCGTGGAAACAGGATGGAGGAGATGATCTGGATTCACAATCTCCTGTTGCTTTTTCAGAGAGGAGGCTGCTCTCTGGGGCAGTCGGTCAGCTGTGTCTGTCGGCTCGTATCAAACATCACACACACA
>NW_011335101.1:25120-35867 GCF_000735185.1 Notothenia coriiceps | reverse complement strand
ACACTCACAGACGCATACACACACACACACACACACACACACACACACACACACACACAGTGATGTAGTGGGGATTTATACTGGGGGGACGCTATTTTAATTAGGTCATCCCAAACAATGCCACAAAAAAGCAGACGGCGCTGCGCTCAACACACACAGACTCAAAACCATGGACACACAGGCATATAAGTTACATAAACAATTTATAGGCCTAAATTGCATAAGCTACAGTATTGCAACTAAGCAGACAGCACTGCTTCTCTCTCTCTCTCTCTCTATCTCCACTTTCAAAATCTATTTAAAACTCATAACAAACAAACACAATTCCCAAAGTTGTCCTGAAATTAACTTATTAAATAAACGAAACGAAAAATATAGCCTACTTATGCAAACACATCACATTGAATCTGGACTTCAAATTATTCTGATTAGCGCTGCTATTTTCACACACACACACACACACACACACACACACACACACACACACACACATGCCTTATAATCAGTGTTGGGACTACTTTTTGCGGTAACTAATAACGTTACTAGTTACCTATTCCCATTAAGTAACGCCGTTATAATTACTGTGATTTAAATGGGTGCGTTACTGCGTTACATTATGTGATCCAACTGAACCGAATCTCCCTGCGGATGTAACTTACAGGTGAATACAGCGATGTCCTCTCACAGTACCATGGAAAAGTGAAAGTAACCAGAGAGGAGTGATGATTGGTTAACACGGGGTAACATTTCAGGGTAAGCCAATCAGAGACAGAGTTGGGCGGGTCTTGCCTTATGGGGAAAATACACGCACACGAACACTTGCTAATGCTAACAAACACACGGCAACGCTCACACAGCACACACAGACATACACACACACACACACACACACACACACACATACACACACTCTATCCTGCTTCTTCTCCCGTCACAGTGACAGGTGAGGGATTAGATATTCGTGACTGCAATACACAGTATCTCTGTCTCTACATCCTCACACACTTGTATTTTAAAGTAATTCAGTTATAGTGAAGATGTGCATGCACCAGGGAATTTGTTCATCATGGATAATTAAAGACAGCCATCCTCAACCCAGTGTTTCAAAAAAACGTGTAATAGCTACGTTGGTCAACAGGGCAAAACGTAGTATATTCACAAATAACCCTTTCAAGACGTGACATGGATACAATATTGTTTTCCTATTCATTTCTAATGATCGGTGTCCATGTCACGTGATCGCAAACTTTCCCAGTGAGAAAAAGAAACATGGCGGGCACCCGATTTATTTTTAGTGGAAAATCCTAAATTGTAGGATAGTTTGGCCGTTAAAATGCTTTTTGATTACATTTCCAGCGAGAAGTTTATATTGTACTTTTAAAATCTACGTCCAGATGTGTAGGGTCCATAGTTTGATAGATATTTCGAAGATTATTTGAACTCCATGTTTTCTTTAACAAAATATTGTAGAGGGTTATTTGTGGACCAACGTAGCTATTACACGTTTTTTTATGAGACTGGNCGGGCTAGGTAATCTCTTCTACACAATGAGGTGATCGGCCCGCCCATCACAGTCAGGAACAATAAATGGGTGGCCCAGAGATAAAAAAAAGTTTGGTGACCTGCCATATGTGAATGGACTGAACCGAATCTTCCTGCGGATGTAAACTTACAAGGCGAAATAAGTGATGTCCCTCTCACAGTAACTTTGGAAAGTGAAAAGGTAACCAGAAGAGGGACTGATGAATTGGTTAACGCGGGGTTAACAATTCAGGGTATAGCCATCAGAAGACAAGAGTTGGGGCGCAGTCTTGCCTTTATGGGGAAAAAATACATACACCACGACACTGCTAATCTAACAATTATGAAAATGTATTGCCAGGATATGCTTGTTGAGGACATCTGCCCATGCGCAACGGTCGAGTCGTTTTCATGCCTTCAGAAATAACTAGTCCACGCAAAAAAACAAACACAAAAACTTTGTATTTTTATTGTTATTATTTAAAGGTTAAAGTTAAAGTAACATTGTTTACTCGTTACTTTTAAATAATTAGTACTAATAAAGTACTAATTACTTTTTTGAGAACAGTAACATAACTATTACTAGTTACTTTTTAAAAGTAACTTGCCCAACACTGGGGTTTATGTTGTGAAATATACGCAACCCATCCGTAGCGTATTTGCATTCAGGGAGCAAATAGAAAGGCGAAAACTTTAAAGTGATTATAGGTCGGTAATAAGCAGCTTGAATCAAATCGAACCTATTGGTCGTAATAAGGGCTTGTAACAATCAACCTATTTGGTCATAATGAGTTGGAGGACTTGTGGTTGGTAATTTTTGGTAGGGGATGATGCCAGGTTGGAACTGACCCTCTGACTATGAAAACATCTCTCTCACAACAACAACGGAGGAGGAGGAAAAGGAGAGATGTTTTCTAGTCAGAGGGTCAGTTTCCAACTGGCATCCATCCCTACCAAAATACCAACAAGTCCTCCAACTCATATGACCAATAGGTGATTGTCAAGCCCTTATTACGACCAAATAGGTCGAATGTTCAAGGCACTTATTACGACTATAATCACGTTAAAAAGTTTCGACCTCATAGTGCTCCCCGTGTGCAAACGCTTACGGAGGGTCGTGAATTCACAAATAACCAGTGTTGGGCAAGTTACTTTTAAAAAGTAACTAGTAATAGTATATAGTTACTGTCTCAAAAAAGTAATTAGTTACTTTATTAGTTAACTAATATTATAAAAGTAACGAGTAACAAAGTTACTTTACTTACTTTAAATAATAACAATAAAAAATACAAGTTTTTGGTGTTGTTTTGTGACTAGTTATCTGAAGGCATGAAAGTACTCGACCGTATGCGATGGTGCAAGCATTGTCCTCAACAACATACCTGGCCATCAATCATAGAATGTTAGCATTAGCTAAGTGTTCGTGTGGTATGTATTTATCCCGCATAAGGCAAAGACCCGCCCAACTCTGTTCTCTGATTTTTTGGCTTACCTGAAATTGTTACCCCGCGTTAACCAATCATTCAGTCCTCTCTGGTTACTCCACTTTTCAAAAGTTACTGTGAGAGGATCATCAGCTGTATTCCCTGTAAGGTTACATCCGCAGGGAGATCGGTTCAGATTCCCATCAACATAATGTACAGGGGGTCACAAACTTTTTATCCTCTGGGGGCCACATTATTGTTCCCTGACTGTGATGGGGGGGCCCCCCCCCCCCCCGGGGCCGAGTCAGCTTCATGTGTAGAAAGATTACTAGCCCGGCACAGCCATCCCACTACTACTTCCCACACTACTATACTCCAAACACTTGATTCCTGTCACATATTTGTTTACCATCTTTACTAGTGGTTTTACAAAGTAGCATTAGTCCTTCACACTTGCTTTGATTTCTTGCTAGTAACAGCACATCCTCGTAGGCAGACTCCAGCTCGAGAGGGAGGCCTGGAACTGTCTGTGGTTTCAGAAAATTTTTCGGAGTAAGTTGACACCCAGTGCACAACACCTCCATGACAGACGCCACTTCAAAAACTTTGCCAGCATAGGGCTTGCTGGTGAATCAGACAGTGGACTTTAGTGGGGGGGTGAAGACCTCGTTCCTCGGAATTCGCTGTTCCAAGCGCCCTACAGACCCCCTTGTCGTGCCAACCATACTAGGTGCGGCATCCTAGTGATGCTGGCAAATTTACACCAGTCTAGACCCACTCTCCATTGTTTTGCACATTGGACAAAAAATAATCCGTCCCTTGTTGTAGTTCCCTTGAGGCTTTTTTTAGATCTCTCTCAACAACAACAACGGAGAGGAGGAAAAGAGAGAGATCCTAAAAAGCCCTCAAAGGAACTACAACAGGACAAGGATTATTTTTGTCCAACGTGTGCAAAAACAATGGAAGAGTTGGGTCTAGACTGGTGTAATTTGCCAAGCATCACTACGGTTGGAGCACCCCCACCCTAGTAATCAGTTGGCACGACAAGGGGGCTAGTAGGGCGCTTGAACAGCGAATTCGAGGAACGAGGTCTCACCCCCCCACTACAAGTCCACTGTCTGATTCACCAGCAAGCCCTATGCTGCAAAGTTTTGAAGTGGGCGTCTGTCATGGAGGTGGTTGTGCACTGTGTCAACTACATCCGAAAAAATTGTCTGAAACACAGACAGTTCCAGGCCTTCCTCTCCGAGCTTGAGTCTGCCTACGAGGATGTGCTGTACTACACAGAAATCAAAGCAAAGTGTGAAGACTCAATTGCTACTTTTGTAAACCACTAGTAAAGATGGTAAACAAATATGTGACAGGAATCAAGTGTTGATATAGTAGTGTGGAAGTAGTAGTGGGGATGGCTGTGCCGGGCTAGTAATCTCTTCTACACAATGAGCTGACTCGGCCCCGGCCCCCCATCACAGTCAGGAACAATAATGTGGCCCCCAGAGAAAAAAGTTTGGTGACCCCTGCATTATGTGATGGAACTGAACCGAATCTCCCTGCGGATGTAACTTACAGGCGAATACAGTGATGTCCTCTCACAGTAACTTGGAAAAGTGAAAGTAACCAGAGAGGACTGATGATTGGTTAACGCGGGGTAACAATTCAGGGTAAGCCAATCAGAGACAGAGTTGGGCGGGTCTTGCCTTATGGGGAAAATACATACACACGAACACTTGCTAATGCTAACATTATGATTGATTGCCAGGTATGTTGTTGAGGACATGCTGCCCATCGCAACGGTCGAGTCTGTTTCATGCCTTCAGATAACTAGTCAGCAAAAAACAACACAAAAACTTGTATTTTTATTGTTATTATTTTTAAAGTAAAGTAAAGTAACTTGTTACTCGTTACTTTTATAATTTAGTAACTAATAAAGTAACTAGTTACTTTTTTGAGAGCAGTAACTATAACTGCTACTAGTTACTTTTTTAAAGTAACTTGCCCAACACTGCTTATAATACACAGTACATCCAGAATGTACTGTCCCCTAAAGCTAAATAATAAAATAAAAGTATGGAAATCTTTAAGAAAAGGACTGGAAAATGAAGCGAATTAAATCAAAGTCATATTCTATAAGAATTACCTTGTAAGTGATGCGTTCAGCTCAATAAGCACATTTCTCTCTCCTATATTACATTGCTTTAACTGATTTTAATCATGAAAGCCATTCTTAATATCTGTGAACAAGCCCCTGTATTACTTGGTATCGGATTAAAACCAAATCTATACATCTTCCACATCTAATTCACGCACATTATAACTCCATGTCCATGCTCCTATTGTCCTTGGCATTTGTTAATGATGTTTTTTTAATCTCTTAATTGTGATGGCTTTTGTTTAACTAGTACATGTTTACAGTAAGAAGTACATTAAAAGTTGATTCCACTGTGATTTACAATGTATGGAAAGTAGGAAAGTGATGTTATTAATTATTATTTTCATTTAAAACCAGGCTATCATGCACCACTAGGACAATAACACCACAGCATCAAAATACAATTGCATGTATTTTGTGTAGTAGCTTAATAAATGTGCCAAAGGCCGTTTGAAGAAGATTAATGAGGTCACGGTGTCAACAAAGCAAAGCCAGGTTCCTATAAGTGTAACCGATGCAATGTCTGTCATTAATAAGGAGCCTGGCTGCATTACATTTAAATAACGTTATGGTAGTTTATAATTACAAAGAGCTGTGTTTATACGCTTCTTCTGTGTGGTCGTAAAGATTAGCAGTTTCCTCTTTGAGCTCATTTCACCCTTAGTCTGAGTTCTGTTCCTTTGAATCCAATCCAACTTTATTTATATAGCACATTTAAAAACAACACAGTTGACCAAAGTGCTGTACATCAATACATATATAAAAAAGCAGCATAAATACATTTAGACAAAACCGAAAAGACAAAAATAAACTAATGTAAAACCGTACTTATAGCCACAGACTGAAAACCCTCAATACATGATGTAAAAACATTTAAAAACACAACAAAATAGAAAACCCCAATTTAGAAAATACAGAATGATACGTCTCACCCCTCGATTCCACCGGGTCCGTCTGCGCCACGTCACGGCCGCGGTTTTGGTCCGGCCTCCTCTGGCGTCATACCCTACCGGGCGCGTTTCAGAAGCATTTCAGAAGCGGAGCGTCTTGCCTGCCGGCTCGCAGTTTTTGTTGATTTGGGCATATTTCCTGGACAGGCTACTTTTGTTCTGACAAAGTTAATAATACTTGTAATATCCCAGTTATAAACGACATGAATCAAAGATATGTTGCTGTATTTTTAGGGGTAAAAAAATGCATCATCATCAGAATTATTCTATATAATTTACACAGTGCTGTAAACCGGAGGAGAACGCTGGCATTTCTCCTCCTACTTGAAAGACTACGGGGCGATAGGTTCTGCAATTAGTTTATTTTGGGGATGGGCCGGATGCTCTGATCGGTCCACTTCCTGCCCGGCGCCTCTGTAACGCCTCGCGTCGAAAAATAGAATTTAATTCTATTTTGAGCGGAGCCCAGTGCCGAGACGATTCTGGGTAACGCGACGCAGACGGACCCGGTGGATTCTAGGGGGAATCTAGGGGTTACGTAACGTCCACACGGTTCCGTCGCGTGCTTCAACGGAGACGCTTCCCATTCACTTTGAATGTGGTGACGTCACGCTTTGCCGAACTGCATTGTGGTTCCGTCGCGTCGCTTTGCCTCCGTTGCTCGCTTCGATAGTTGAGAAAAGTTCAACTTTTCAAGCGTCGACGCCAGCCAATCAAATCATATGCCAGTACAAGCGCTAGCCAATCAAACCGTGTGCTTGTGTATCCGGGGCGGGAGATTCATGTGATTGGTTGTTGGTCGCGCGCCAGACACGCCCACCGGCAAGCTTCAACGCGACAGACCGTGTGGACGTACCGTAATACGTGGTCTGCAAAAGCACGGGAGAACAAGTAGGTCTTTAAACGAGATTTAAAAACAGGCAAAGTGGGAGCAAGTCTGATCTTTAAAGATTTAAATAACGTTATGGTAGTTTATAATTACAAAGAGCTGAGTTTATACGCTTTTCTATGTGGTCGTAAAGATTAGCAGTTTCCTCTTTGAGCTCATTTCACCCTTAGTCAGAGTTCTGTTCCTTTTAATGCTGCGACCGTCCCTGTCCAACCAGCCGTGAGCCTGGGAGCAAAGAGAGAGAGAAACATAATGACTTCTCATCAGTTTTATCTGGGCTCGGCTCTGGCACCTGTCGTCTGTTTCCTGGAGCCGGGGCATTTTATCTTCCCGCCTGTAGAGAAAGAGGGACGGACGCTGGGATGAATTGTTAGCCTCAGCGGTGTGAGATGTAGTCGCTCCTCTGCCGTGTTGCTACGGTATTTGCGCTGTGATCACGTAGCAGGAGTCCTTCCTCCTGCTGAAAGTGCATCTTGGAGTATTGCTATAAAATCTAAATGGGCAATACTTTATTCTGGAGCTCATTCTCATGCAGCTTTAATTACGCACCTCTTATCTCTGTAATGTGAAAGGACATAATTGTGTTTTGAATCTACTGTGCAGCCATATTGTTTCTCTGTGTTTTCGACATCCGTCCAAAGCTGTTGAAAATCACCATTTAGCCCCATTGTTTTTCTGCGTTTAATGTTCCTTCTTCACAATGAGAAGGCCACGCTGGGGTTTATTTTAGGTCGACTGTCTGGCTGCTGAAAATACTCTCACAGGCTCCAAAAGTGATTAACCCAGGGCTAAAAATAGACACCATCAAAACCAAATGGCTCCCAACGAGGGAGGGAATTTTGGGCTCAGTTTATTTCGTACATAATTGTGATTTAATTTTTATTTTTTTATTTGATAACACGAAAAATGATATACGCATTATTACTATAAAGCTATTATTACTTTAATGACCGATTTATTGTGCAGTTTCACAAGAAATAAAATACACATACTCATGGGTCTGAGCTTCGTGAGGGATTTATAATCTAAAATGTAAAACCTTATCGTTTTTATCTGTTGCTTATAAACTATTACTGTGTGCTGTGGAAAGGGAGTGGTCATACTTCAATATGTTCCGACATGTAATAGACAAAACACTCAATTAACAATCAAAACACTTAAAGGAGGGGTAGGTAATTCACTTCAGAAACACTTGTTGTTATATTCCATGGAATGCTCTTAACATCCCGATAGCAATGAATAAATTAAATGCTTTAACAATAAATACATACAAATATATTATAGATATTTAAAGGGGGCATGTTATGCTCCTTGTCAGCTTCCTGTTTGTATGTTGTGCCCCTAGTGTGTCTTGTTTCCATATACTTTAATGTTCAAAAAGCTAGGTTTTTAAATCAAATGGTGCTTCCTGGATGGCACTGCAGCTCCGATCATGCAACCTGAGACGTGTAAATATTTATTTTAAGGAATATAATAATAGGAGCCATCTATGTGACTTGAGAAATGCAGGGTGTGGACACTGACATGAACACTTTGGCAGAGTTTCCCAGGATGCAGTTTGTGTTTATATTGCATTTCACTCTGTACACAGACATATCCATTATAAGAGCTGAAATTAAGTAAACAAAAAATATCGAACGTGTCCAAAATTGAGGAGCTGAAGAGTCTTATGTATCCAGTAAAGGTCAGCGTACTATTTAAGTGTTGAATCAGATGTATTGATAGGTAACTGCAGAAAGGCACCGCCCTGTTTTTGTTTCAACACAGAGCTTCCTTCAACTTTATCTAAATACACTCATATGTCACTTCAGTCAGCTGTCGTTACACAGGATAAGCCCAGCTATTGTCAACAAACACCCGGATGTGGAAAGGAAACTCACTGCACTTTATTTATTCAGTTGATCTGAATTTAACAACATTGATATCTCGTTTGTCAGTCATGTTTGTTTGGTGTGTTGTGTCCCTTTCCTGTAGTGTGTTAAATAGGTTTGTGTGCATGTTAATCAGGGGTGTCAAACTCAATTTCACCACGGGCCACATCAGCATTATGATTGTAACTTTAAGACTATATAAAAATACATACTGTATATAAATATTTAATTATATAAAATAATGTATTTCATTATTGCCTCTGCATTGGATTATTATCAGATGTAGGGTAATAAGTTCATCATTAACTACGTCTGAAAGCAGAAGTCTAGGGCAAATAATTGCAAGTCTCTTCAGTGAGAATGTCACAAAATGATTTAAAAAGAAAAACCACATTCTGGAAAAAAAGTCCAAATTAAAAAAAAAGTAACATTTTGAAAAAAAAAAAAAATCTGAGAAATTGGCGTATTTGAGATGCATTGTGGGACATGTAGTTTATGGGCAACGTGCTTCTGTAAATCGGCCTGTAACCGTATAATAAACACATTATATTCTTTGCCAGCTCTTGTGGGGCCGCATGAAATGAAGTCGCAGGACGAATTTGGGCCCCGGGCCTTGAGTTTGACACCCCTGCTGTAAATGGTCAACAAAGACTAAAATCCCTTTGGCTAGTGTGTGTTTCATCACGGCCGACACACACCCACAGAAACCCCCCTGAGTTAATCTCTCCCTCTCCCTAAATTCCTCCATCCCGTCTCATTAACATGAAGTAGCTTCACCTGCAGCACTGTAGTAGTTAGGGGGAGTCTGAGTTTAATTATTCTGGACAGTAAAAGGTATTCTTAAGAGGCTCATCCGGCTTTTTAACACCACGGTAATTTACACGGGAACATTAATGCCGTGGAGAAAAAGCTCAGCAAACTCCTGAAGTGTAGAGGAAACCCTGCCGAGGTTAGGTGTTACCCATATTTCCATATCATTCAGATACACAGTGTGTGACTTCCATGCAGAGCCGTCCATTACCGCGGTAAATATTCCTCCCTTTGTAGACATTTGCATCCGCTCTTCTTCCTCCTGTCACTGTGAGAATCCTCTGCTGGACAAAACATGGAGAGAAGACACTACTGTTAGTTATATACGAGGTACCAGGTTCTATAGGTATTTCAATACTTTGCATAACAGACAGCACGTAAGCCAGTTTTCATATTTATAGGTGTCTTCTCCTCTCCCCTTGCTTCCTCTCATGTTTCCTTCCCTTGTCCTTCTTTTGTCTTCGGGTGCGTTTCACTTCGGTTAAATAGATTCCTTGCGTCCCTCACTTGCGTCGTTTCCCTGCGACTAGTCCCTCCCACCAGGGAAGCAGGGAAATGAGTTTTAAGAGCAATGGGACGTCGTTTCCTCCGGAGCGTCACGTGAAGCGACGTCCGTTTGTGACGACGCCGCACAGCTGATCGTCTGACAGCAGCCAGATCAGTGCATGCGCTGCATCGTCCAATCAGTGAGCGGTACACAGTAAGGGGGCGGGGGCGAGTGTCTGAGGATTTCACCGGAGGATGGGTCTGGTAGTTCCTCGATCCTCGGTCCTCGGTCCTCCGGCACAAATAAGGCCACTGGGACGCTACTCAAGATCCCTTCTCTCTCTTCTACTCCTTTGTTCTCTCTTCTATTCACTTACTTTGTTTCCTTTCTGGTCTCAATACCCTTTCCTTCGTGTTCCTTTCCTTTCTGTCGCTCTCCTGTGCCTTCCATCAACTTACTTCTTTCCTTTCCTCTCCTTTGTCCTTCCTTTCTCTGTGTACCCTCCTCTCCACTCTTCTCTCCTTTGCCGTCCTATCCATTCTGTCCTCCCCTTCCTCTCTAACGTTGCTCTCCTATTTCTTCCCAAGCAAAGTGAAGAGAATAAAAATAAAGAGCGGAGCCAAGCCAGTAGTGGCCTTCAACTAAA
>NW_011335101.1:19109-25104 GCF_000735185.1 Notothenia coriiceps | reverse complement strand
ATATTTAATATATATAAAATAATGTGTTATATTACATTATTGCCTCTGCATTGGATTATTATCGGATAGGGTAATAACTTCATAATTCACTACGTCTGAAAGCAGAAGTCTACGGCAAGTAAGTCTCTTCAGTGAGAATGTCACAAAATGAAAAAAAAAAAAAGCCAAAAAAAAAGAATATGTTACATTTTTGGAAAAAAAGTCAAATTCTGAGAAATAAAAGGCATATTTGAGATGCATTGTGGGACATGTAGTTTATGGCCAACGTGCTTCTGTAAATCGGCATGTAACCGTATAATAAACACATTATATTCTTTGCAAGCTCTTGCGGGGCCGCAGAAAATGAAGTCACGGGCCGGATTTGGCCCCCGGGCCTTGAGTTTGACACCCCTGGTCTATCTGGTTAATTAGCTTAGCTGTTAACAAGCTATCTAGCTAATGTTAGTTATCTAGCTAGCTATTGCCAAATGTGTGGCTCTCATCATTTAAATTGGAATTATTTTCAAACCCCCTTTGGTTAGACTGAGAGTCATCATAAAAACATTGTTGATTTGTTTTTTTATTACATACAGCCAGCAACATTCACTCACAGCTCCAAACATCGCTGGAATTTCACAAATATCCGTTTTTTTTACAAGATAATCCCATATTGGTTATCAAAATAGTTACTTCCTCTCCTGAAAAACAGGTAATGTGGCAAGTAAAGGTTGATAAAGCTGGTGATGCTATAAGAAATGGCAATTACGCTTTAACTGGAAGACATCATACGGCAAAGTGGAATTGCCCGATGTGAGCATTGGGTGAATAAGGTCAGCTTGACATGTGTGTATCATTTCCAGTTGTAGTTGAAAAAGAAATGGAGAAAAGAGTTAGGATGCTTTAGAAAGAGAGGAGTTAGATAAGTTGTTTTGTTCTTATTCAGCAGACTAGAACTGTGTGTGTGTGTGTGTGTGTGTGTGTGTGTGTGTGTGTGTGTGTGTGTGTGTGTGTGTGTGTGTGGTGATTTGTAGGTGTAAAGGCTTCTCTCTGTCACTTCCATTAAACATGCTGTCCTCATTCTGGTTCTCTCCCTCTCCGTCTCACTCTGTTTTCTACTGTGCTGTCTCTGCTTCCCAGCGATGCTCATCTCGCGCTTCGTTGATGTTGCTGAGGTGTGGAGGACACACACACACACACACACACACACACTAAAACCCACACCTCAGACAAAGCGCTCCGCCACACTGCTCAGGAAATTGGACCCTCAACAGTCTGTATATTGGAGATGAAATTCCTTTTGAAAAGCCTTAACACACACACACACACACACACGCGCACACGCACACACTCTCTAACTGAGTTTTGAAGACAGGAGTGTGTTGCCGCTCGCTGGTTTTCTCTATCTGCAGAAGCACTATCAGTAGTTTAAAGATAGAGCTGAGTCACTGCTCTCTTTTGTCTTTCTGACAGTCAGTCCATGTGTGCCGCTGACAGATAAGGCATTGATGTTAATTACAATACATGTCGCCAGTCAGACAGAAGCAATCGAGCCGAGGAAAAGTAGACGGCGTCCGACTGATACAGGGTTTTTAAATATCAGCACTCGCATGGATTCTTGCAGAACTTTGTACTTAAGCTACAAAATAGGTTTGTTGGTTCGAGCCAACTTTAATTACGGTCATTTTCAGAGTGTTTCGTGGCTCTTCTGCGTCATGTCTCCATGTTTTAATGTTCAAAAAGCTCTTTATTTTTCTCATATTGCCTGTGTTGCAGCACTTCAATAATTTGCAGGTGAAAGAAAGGTGTCTAGACTTCCTAAATGTTGACCTAACACACAAAATGCGGTTGATAATACCATGTCAAGAAACCCAAACAAATGACTAAACCACTGCCTACTCGGTTGGTGGTATTAAACGGCAGAGAAGGGACAGGAAACAGCAGAACAATCTGGCGTTTATATCAATCAAAATGTTATTCATCAGCAACCAAAACCTCCTACTGGATTCAAATGTCAAATCTGGCTTTTTTTCGTTTGACAATCGACAAGTTTCTCTCTCTGTACTTCATTACAAAGACAGTGTGTGTGTGTGTGTGTGTGTCAGGCTGACAGAAACCATCCTGAGGGGGTTTGTGTGCACGCTCATGCATGCACAAGTACGTGTGTGTGTGTGTGTGTGTGTGTGTGTGTGTGTGTGTGTGTGTGTGTGTGTGTGTGTGTGTGTGTGTGTGTGTGTGTGTGTGTGTGTGTGTGTGTGTGTGTGTGTGTGTGTGTGTCATTTTCTCTGTGTTTCTTGTTGGGAATTATTTTAACTGGCTCCAGGAGGAAGCATTTTGCACAGATTGCTGCATGTATCTGTCAGATAAGCTTATTTTGTATCCGTGCTGTTTCCCTCCTTCACACTGCAGCTTTTCCGGCAGTCTGCAGACATGCAACACATATAAATGAAGTAGTTCAATTAACTTTAAAATGGCTTTAATTGGAACCCTTTGATAAACGTTGTAAATCCCCGAACAGTTGTTGTTGCGGTTCAAAATGCATCGTTAGTAAAGTTCAATAAGAAACCGGCTAATGGAGCAGCTTTCTTTTCATTATTGCTGTTGTTAAAATTGCTTTAGAAATTAATTGCCAGGTGATATTAAAAAAAAAGCTCCGGTTCAGCGGCTTCAGAACTGTAATTTCCTCCGTAGCGAATTTCACAATTGATCCTGTCAGCTGTTTACGGGTTCCCCATTAACCTTGAGACTGAGTCACTTCGGCAAACTCCCATTAACCTGCAGAGTGAGTTGTTTATCAGAAGCGTGCGAGGGAGGGTTTACAACTTATTCCTGGCTCATTTGGTCGTATTTCTTTCCATCTCCTGCTGAAATGAGAGTGAATTGGAGTCAACAACGTCAACAAGTGTGCTTTTAAAGACTCGAAAAGTAAAGCAGATCTTCAAAACACAGTTTCTAAGAAGCTCTTGGGTTCAAATTGACTTTCTGGGTTTGCACACGTTCTCTGTCACTGCATTGCTTTCATTAAGGTGTTCAATTTTCTTCCCACAGTGTTTACACACGCACGTTAATTGAACAGACTGAATTGCCTTTAGGGGTGATTGTGTCTAATTGGCAGCTAGTGGAGGGAGGCACAATAAAGAAATGGAACAACGTCAACTTTTCTCATTCGACTGCGTAATTCATTGCCTTCTTCCCCTCAGGAACCTTTCCCAGAAGCTCAAGATTTATATTCAAGGATCCGTTGGCTTTGTTTTGGGTGAAGGATTTCAGAGTATTGACAGAACAAGATGGCACAATATGAAGCTTCAAATGGCGTCACATTCGGTGCAGTATTATACTCCAAAATGCAAACAAATGTCAGGTTTGAAATGGGGACAATGCTATTTTAATCCGTACATATTAATCCTTTCCCCCATTTGATGGACCAGAAACCATTTTGGTTAGTTCAGTCCGTTTAGAGACTTCAATTTTGCTTCTGGTTTGCACAGGATATGCTTCAGTGGCTTTTTCAATATTGTTTTGGGAGAAGGCAGAAAGAAACAGAACAGGAGCCTCTATTGGAAATACGAAATGGTGCCAGATTTGAACCCTTCTGGTTAGTTCAGTTCTCTATAGCTGGATCTAGCATCATCTAGGGCAGGGGCTCTCAAACGTTTTGTTTATGCGGACCACTATTTATTATCAAGGATTTTCGCGGACCACCTCATATGCAAACCGTAAAAATAAGTACATATATAAACTTAGTGTTAAAACTCAGATAGTTGTTATTGTTAATTATGGACAACACTTAATTTCACCACTGGTTACCCATGGTTACGTGTGCACGTGCAAAACCACAGAATGGATCGGTGGCTAGCATCAGGTTCTCTGAAGAGAAAAGAGGTTACGGTTAATGAAGATAATGAGAGTGAGTCGGAGGCATCTACAAGCCAGATTCCAAGATTGACGGCGAAGATTAGCTGGTTTTAGGCTCTCGTTAGCCAGTGTCTCGTTAGCCAGTGTCTCGTTAGCCAGTGTCTCGTTAGCCAGTGTCTCGTTAGCCAGTGTCTCGTTAGCCAGTGTCTCGTTAGCCAGTGTCTCGTTAGCCAGTGTCTCGTTAGCCAGTGTCTCGTGGCACAGAACGCATACTGGCAAAGGCTCATCTTCAGTGCCTGTGTAGGTAAATCCCACTTCCAACTAGTTCCCATTGTACTTTCTCTTAATCTTCCCTTTCTTTGTTTTATTCTGCGGAATCTGGCTTGTAGATGCCTCCCACTCACTCTCATTATCTTCATTAACGTTAAACTCTTTTCTCTTCAGAGAACCTGATGCTAGCCACCGACCCATGTTTGTGGTGTTGCACGCGCACACGTAACCATGGGTAACCAGTGGTGTAATTTAAGTGTTGTATCTGCTTTGTAACACTACGTTTACATGTACTTACTTTTACAGTTTGCATATGGGGTGGTCCGCAAAAATCCTTGATAATAAAAAGTGGATTTCCTTTAGCTTTTTTTTTCTTTTTTTTTACGCACCACCTGCAGTGGACCACAGTTTGAGAACCGCTGATCTACACATATACAGATATACTTCCTGTCCCCTAGTACCCTGTACCCTCCCTAGGACAATGCACCCTTATGTGGGCTCTTCAAGTTGTTATATCGTACATTAGATATGTAAGCATATAATGCTTCACCAAACACAGGAGGGGGCTTGGCTGTCTACACATAAAGAAGGCTAATTTTAATTCTCCCCAAATATATTGAGGCTGAACCTGAATTTTCAGCTTGGGGGCCCCCCGCGGCCACTAGGCGCATCTGCATAGTGCGCCTATAGGCCAATCCCATAGAGCATGACGAAAGGTGCCCACTTCTCTATTACATTTCCAACATCCCAGTTAAGCCCATTTTAAACCATTTCATGTGTGTAACATAATATCTATGCACAATTTTATAATGTATAAACTTGCTTCTCGCATCCCTTGTAGCCCAACCTACGTTCGAGACTATATCCTGCCATAGAGAAGTTTGAGGTTTTAAAATAAATAATAATGACTTCCTTTCCAACAGGGTGTGCTGTTCTGTGCGTCGTGTTGCCCTGATCACCCCTTCGTCTACGCCTTCGGAGGGCAGAAGGAAGGCTTGAGGGTTTGGGATATCAGTGATGTTGCAGCAGGTATAGTTTCTTTGTTTTTTATCATTCTTTACATCACACCCTTTCAGGAAGTTTGGATTGAGATAGACGTAGATGTGGACAGTTAATAACACCATAGGGAGGGTGTCGTCATCTCTCACCTCAACCAACAGTGAATATGAACTGTTACCATGTGGGAGTTCATATTACTGTTTTTGTCTGGCTGCTTTGAACACAGCATAGATCACTTTTTTTGAGTTTTCTCTTTCCTGTGGTGTGTTGTGTAGGTTTGTGTGCATGTAAATGGTCTGCAAAGGCTAAAATGTCACAGTAAAGGAACAAAATACAATTATGAACCCCCCCCCCCTTTAGGTTTCATAATTGAAAAACTGCAAGGTAAAGCAGTACAAATATTTTACATTCTGCGTACACTTAAACTTGTATTTAAAATCAGTTTTAATGTTGCCCCCACCACGGCAGTTCGTTGCTCATTGCCAATTAAGCAAATTAACTGCAATAAATTGACTATAGACAGGGTGTCCGCGGGGTCTTAAAAAGTGTTAAAAGTTGATCAAATCAATTTAGCGAAAATGAAGGCTATTAAAAAGTATTAAACTGCATTTTCCAAGGTATTACATTTTGTAGCTTGTTTTCAATAAATATATAAATTGTCCAAAGAGGTTGTATTCTACAGTCTTCCTGACTGTAATCATTGCGTAGGTGTGTAGTGTGATTCTGTGGAGTTTATTTATGGCATCCCGTTGGATTTGACGTCATCTGACAGGTCCGTTTACGCCGGTTGTTAAGCAACATCGTTATGGGGAAATGCAAGTCTGCGTCCAAATGGTTGGAAGATAAAGAGGAAGGACAATCAATACTGTATATAGTCAATGTGAGGTACAGTGTG
>NW_011335101.1:18710-19069 GCF_000735185.1 Notothenia coriiceps | reverse complement strand
AGGACAACACGGAACGTGCGCGATTTGGACGCGCTGAGCAGGGGGGGTTTTAGTGGAGCACGCGCGTGAGCTGTGAGCACCAGAGCCTCGCAGCGGCAAAACTGAGGCTCTGTGGTAAACTGTGATAACATGAAGAGCCGTCTGGGAGCCGAAAGAGCCGGCGCTTTAAGCGAGCCGAGCCAAATGATCCGGCTCACTAATGTCAAAATACAGTAGGCCTATCTATAAGGGACGTCTCAAGTCTCAAGTCAAAATTCAAAACAACCCCTCCCCCCGCTCTCGGGGTGGACGCCCTCTCTCAGCCCTGGTCTGGCGGAAACACTGCCTGTGACCCCCTGATCCGAACACCTACGTACTAG
>NW_011335101.1:14578-18649 GCF_000735185.1 Notothenia coriiceps | reverse complement strand
GAGGACATTCAACAGATCAAAGATGACGCTGAGCTGGATTTTAAGG
The DNA here is from genome assembly GCF_000735185.1 of Notothenia coriiceps. Lineage (NCBI taxonomy): Eukaryota > Metazoa > Chordata > Actinopteri > Perciformes > Nototheniidae > Notothenia > Notothenia coriiceps. The sequence continues at coordinate 18,603 of NW_011335101.1, read as the reverse complement.
GAGATTCAGAAGAGATGGCGTTGGGGAAATACTGAATGTCCTCTTCCAACATGAGAGTAACATGATATCAAAGGTATCAACTGTAGCTGTGAACATGACAGGATGTGTGATTACCTAGAAGAGCATCAGGACTGTTTGAGGCATATGATAGCTATGTGATTAACATGATGATTCAGCCTCTATGGAGAGAGACATATGACAAGCATGATCATTTCTGACGTGCAGCTAATCTGAAGTAAACATCGAATTTTGAGATTTTGAGAAAAAAGTCAGGATTTTGAGGAAAAAGTCAGAATTTTAATATTGAGAAAAAATCGGATTTGTTAGGAAAAAAAGTCAGAATTTTGAGAACATTTTTTGAGATTTTGAGAGAAAAGTCAGAATTTTGAGAAAAAATCTGATTTTTTTTTTTTTAATGAAAGAAATTCAACATTTTGAAAAAAAAAAATTTATTCTGAGAGAAAGTCAGAATTTTTAGACTTTGAGAAAAGTCTGAATTTTGATGAAAAAAAGTCTGAATTTTGAGAACATTTTTGGAGAGTTTGAGAGAAAGTCAGAATTTTGTAATTTTGAGAAAAAAAGTGATCATTTTGAGAAAAAACCTCAGTATTTTGAACATGACGGGATGAATGATTACCTACAAGACCTGGTATTCCTCCATCTTGTGACTGTGTAACTCCCTCTCTTGGATATCAGCATGTGAAGGACACTGTTCAGGAACTAGTTGATGCTCTGTATGTGATGACTACTTCCATTCTGGAGAGGATCACAGATACGTGGATCCTGAGGTTGAAGCTCAAGCCGGGGACAAGTGAGATTTTTCTAACAGATGGAAATATAAGAAATGATGGTAATCGTCACAGAAGTCTGATCTGAAACGCATGGCTTCCCAAGCCTCAGGTTGTGAAACTGAGTAGATGTGAGTGAAAGAGGACATCTGGGAGAGCGTGACTTCCACTTGCATCCATTCAGCTGTGGACACAGGAAAGATAAATACCGCCGGAAGTGACAGAGCCTGTTTGATTAGATTAGATTTGTTTCGAATGTGTAAAACAATAATACTAAAATGTAACATGAGAATTATTATATAATACAACATTAAGCAGTGTCAAATTGATATACAAAAATATTACTGATTCTAAATTATGTATAAACAAATTAATTACACATCCAGAGCCTGTTCTGACGTATAGACTCAGACGAGCAGTTCACTTCCAGATCGATGTGTTTCAACAAATATTTGTACTTATTCAACTCCCAGCAGCTTGGAAAAGTTATGTAATTGAATTCAGACGTGCCTTTTTTCAGCTATAATCTGCTGTTGTTCATTTGTTTGAGGTTGTATTAGGGCTGCTCGATTATGGCAAAAATCATAATCTCGATTATTTGGGTCCATAATTGATATCACGATTATTAAAAACGATTATCCATTTACTTTGAAAACATCAATTTATTTAAAAAAAAAATGTGAACAGTATGTTTTTACAACATAAAACATAAAAAACAACATAAAACAGTTGATTACCCTGAACTTTAAGTATAATTCAACTGAAAAACCAACAAAAAATAATAAAAAAAAAATAATAAAAAATAATAAAAAAAAGTTTTATTTCGATTATGTTGTGTCCATAATCGTTGCAAGCCAAAATCGTAATTGCGATTAAAATACGATTAATTGAGCAGCCCTAGGTTGTATTGAGTTATAAGGTAAAAATACTAATTGAAAAATGTAAAAAAAAACATAATTAGAAGTCATGCCTTTAAAACATCATCAAACAGAAGGATTATCAGCAAAAAGTCTCGAATGGTCTTCTGAGTTAATTCACTGATATCCAATATATTGGTCCAATCGCCCGACCCTAGTGTCAGGTGCCATCCAGTTTTGCCTTTAAACTATAATCATAATGTTATTTTAAGGTGTGATAACCATTTATATCCCGAGGGGCCACTGTGTTAATATTTAAAAAGTTAAATATTTAAACCGGATCCTCCATTTAAGGCTGATTACGATCTCCATGTCCTGCCAAGAACGAAGGCCTGCAGGAAACTGTGAATATGTGTAATTGCTCTTCATGTGGAGCTTTCATAAGGCTCCTCATCTCATATCACTAGTTTGTGGATGTTTTGGAAATTGAAGACAGGCAGTGGAGCTTTTTATCCGGCACATCCTGTTCTTAAACGTCTCGCGGCTTGTGATCTCTAGAACCCATGAGAACCGGCGCTTAAGTGGGTTTGAAGCGTCTTGACGTTGATTGATGCCAGCAGGGAGCTCTGAGCGCAGACCACACGGTTTCTGCTTATCACCCACACATCCGGATCCAAAACAAGATGTCAGCTGTTCGGAGAGGAGCTCAAGACGTGCTCTGACTGCTAGTTCGAAGCCGGCGTGACTGGAGGATGTTACAACCCTGAAGAGAAAGAGGGGGGAACATGATCAAAAGAGAAGTGAAGTATCCCTAGCGACAACTTCACTCAATTCAGTGTTTAGAAATATGCAACACTTTCAGTACACGTCCAGGTAGCTGAGTAAGTAGCAGAAGTATTTATAAAATTAAATAAGTGTAACATTGTAGAATGAAGTGTGGATAGAGAGTAAACAACCTTTCCTATTAATATTGTAATTATGTGACATCAAAAAGTCATATAAAGTATAAAAGGAATTACACAATTATGTGCAAACTGGCAATGGCTGATTAAAGAGAATAGTCACGAGAGTGAAAGTGAAGTTTCCATAGCAACGACTTTACTCCAGTCAGTGTTTAGGAAAATATGCAACACTTTTCAAATAACTTAATGACATACTTGTAATAAAGAGTAATAACCCTTTTCTATTAATACAGTAATTATGAGACTCCTTAATCTTTTTCATATTGCTTTCATATTACAATTTACAGAAGTACACATTCAGGTAGATCAGTAAGTATTTATAAAATAAGTATTGTAGCATTCTACAATACTTATTTTATAAATACTTACTGAGAGTAAAAAACAGAACCAACAGATCTAATCTCTTCAATACAATACTGTGTTTTCACCATGTGTCCCCTCTTCCTCATGTCTCTCCTACATCACCATGTGTCCCCTCTTCTCCATGTCTCTTCTACATCAACATGTGTCCCCTCTTCTCCATGTCTCTTCTACATCAACATGTGTCCCCTCTTCTTCATGTCTCTTCTACATCAACATGTGTCCCCTCTTCTTCATGTCTCTTCTACATCAACATGTGTCCCCTCTTCTTCATGTCTCTTCTACATCAACATGTGTCCCCTCTGTGGAAAGAGACTCTGAAAGTTTCAGGAACAAAGATTCTCTCTCTTTTTGATCCATTTCTATAAAAACCTGTCTGAAAATGAGCTGATCAGATTTTGGCCACTTTATGATGTCATAACGATGTTTTGTCTTGTGTAACCATTAGCCAATCAGCAACCAAGGTAACCCCCCCCTTATCACCTGAATCTCCTCCTAGAGCACCATTGAGTTCTTTTTAATTGAAAAGCGGGAGGAGGTTAAAACGCACGTAACCGCGACCGGGGCGCAGGAAAAGTCGACAGCCGCCGTAATATATGAGTGTCTCGCGTGAAGCGAAGTGGAGGTGGTGAGTCTGTTGGAGGGGGGAAATGGAGGTGGGTGGATGACATAAAGGGTGAAAGTTTTGGGTACTCGCACGTCAAGACATTGCTGATATTTAGCATCTAAACTGGCTTGTATTAATCTGGTATGAAACCGCACGTTTGTGAAATCATCATCAACGGGGCTGTGTCGACAAGATAAGTTATACATTGTACAACTGTTTATAATTTCCAGAGTACTCAATATGTCAAACCTAAAATAATTACATATTTCCGACATATGTCCAGAGTCTATACTACTGTCCTCGGAGCAGGAGACCTAACCGGACTTTGTGGTTGTCTAGTACCGACTCGTAATGCTGTATTAGGGGAGACAAAGTCGGACAGAAGGGTTTCGCACGACTAAGAGACAGTACAATGAAATACTGTCCTCGGGTAGGGTGCGGGATGGACCTC
>NW_011335101.1:9867-14533 GCF_000735185.1 Notothenia coriiceps | reverse complement strand
TACATACATACATAATACGCGCGCGCACACACACACACACACACACACACACACACACACACACACACACACACACACACACACACACACACACACACACACACACACACACACACACACACACACACACAACCTCCCATATGTATCGGTGAGATCTGAAAGCTAGAGAAGTGCTAAATATCCAGAGGCGTTCTTTGTTGTTCTGAGACTTTTCTTTGCCTTCTCCCCTTATTAGCTTTTCTGTTGTGGATGTGACTGTTTTTAAATGTGGGAAATTCAATTAAATCTGTCAGGATTTATATTCTTTGGTCTTGTTAAGTTTCCAAAAAATGATAATAATCAAATTGAAAAAGGTTAGGTGTGTGACTGAAGGTGCACTTACAGCACAAGACGATCTGTTGAGGGTCTTCCCTAAAACAAAAATATAGTGGCTTTGTCTTTCAAATTTGTCACTAAAAACATTTCAGCATCTGGTGCTGGAGTACACATTCCCTTTTTTTGTTTTTTTATTGAATGAATTATGAATACCGATTATAAAAATTGCATTGCACCGACCCCAGATAGATCTGTTAGTGTGCACCTTAATTGTTGTATATACCAAACAAAAAGGACATAATTTAGCAAAATATAAAAGATGCTGGATATATTTTGAAACATACATTCTGTGTTTGTACTGCATGTGTGTTTGAGTACACAAAGGCTTTATCTGGAATTCAAAATGAAGGCCTGAAGTAAGATGCATTCTTGTATTATGCAACAGAAGCACTTATTTCTTCTGTGTCTTCGCTGAAGAAAGAACAATGCAATGCACTTACTGTAGACTAATGGCTGCAGCTGGTGCTTATTACTCAATTACAGACGTCTCTGCTCTTTAGATTACGTAAGACGGTAACAAAACACACACACTCAAATTAACCCACTGGCAAAACTGCATTTAGATCATGCTGAACACATGTTATTCCCCCTGGGTTTACGCTATTATTTCTATAGAATCAGGTATAGACGCCCAGATTTCATGCACCCTTAACCCTCCTATTGTCTTCGATCCCCCCTTACTTTGGTGTTTGCGGTCAAATTTGACCGGTCCTGTTTAAACTGCTATTACATTAACACAAAAACCATTTAACCATTAATCATCACCAAATTTCATTTAACACCCTTTCAAACTGTAAATATTGTATCAGACTACTGGTAGACATGAAGAACTGCAGTCAATATACAAAGAATAGACACTGAACATGTCAGTGTGTGTGTGTGTGTGTGTGTGTGTGTGTGTGTGTGTGTGTGTGTGTGTGTGTGTGTGTGTGTGTGTGTGTGTGTGTGTGTGTGTGTGTGTGTGTGTGTGTTTAATGCTTTGGCTCTCATGCTGGGGGTTGACCCTTGAGTGTGTACACCTCTTTAAGGGACCACAAAATGGTGGCATTAAGGCAACACTTCAAAATATATGCCTCTGTGGCATTTTATAAAATCAATGCTCAGATACCATACCTTGTCGTGTCTGTATACTTCAACAGATATAGTGTTAACCATGTTCAATATCTAACATGCAACATTTTCACAGCTAGTTATGGAACAGTTCTACTCAACCCAGCAGTTATGTTTTGGTTATCCATTGGCAAAAGTGGTGGATAATACTTTTCTTAGTACCACCTGTATGCCAAGTGTCCTTTTGATCAGATCCCAGAAGGGGAATTTAAAAGACTGCAGAGCACTGATTGGGCAGAGAAAATTGTCAACAGTGCAAAATAGGGGATCCTGCCAACACCTGCAATTATTGAATGGGCAAGCCAACGTAAATAGCAACTGTTTTATTGATTTACCCCAGATTTTCGAAAAATGGCAGCCAACAAAACCATTTTTTTTTTGCTGATATAGGGATTTAGCGAACATTGCGTTGAAGATTATTTCATTGCTGTTTCACGTGCCATCTCTACGATGATCAGCAAATAATCCAGCCCATCCTGAGGGGCAACTAGAAAACGAAATGGGGGAAAAAAGGGGACCAAGAGTGATTAGGATTGAACAAAGCTGTATCATGCAGTAAAAACACGGCATTAGTTCAGCGTGGAAACATTTGCTAAAGAGCACTAAACACAAGGCGCAGTTTAGGTTGATAATTGGACTCAAACCAAAGTTATGGACAATCGAATGAATGACCTGATAATGGTGCTAGTAAAAGTTATTGGATGACCAAAGTGATGAGACATCAGTCATGACTTGGGCTCTCTCTCTCCACCAAGTTATGTCAATCATTTTCACCCAGATTCATGAATGTTAAGCTCATGGTGGCTCAAAAGTAGAAGTCCGAGTATCACCAAAGTTATAACGATCATTCCTCCTGGTAGCATTAATGTCTGAACAAAATGTCATGGCAATCCTTCAGATAGTTAAGATATTTCAGTCTGGACCCAAGGTGTATACTTCAGTGCCAGATGTACCACCAGGACACCCAGTTTTATGGACGCTAACTCCCACACGGACATTGACACTTACCTGCCTGCCTAGATTCAATATTCCAGCTGTTAAACTTGGCAACTTGAAACTACTAGAATTACTGCCAAACAGCAGAAGAGCTGTCGACATCACTCAGCTTGACAATGTGTCCCGGTAAATCTAACAAAAGGCTTACCTTCATTTCCACATTATGCATACAGTATACGGTGTGCTTTCTCTTCACTCCACCCACACAGTTTAACCTCTGACTCTGCTCAGAGCCATAAAACCGAAGCCATGACTTCAACGATAAAACGTCACTGTGATCTATGAAGACCTCCAGCGTCGATATCGGCCAGCATGTAGTTGTTCGACTGGCTGTAACATTCATTTGTCACGATCCACTGGCTCAAGAAAGAGAATCGTACCAGGCTATAACCACCCAAAAACAATTTCTATGAAAGTTTTTTATCGATCGTGCCTCTTCACCCGGTTTGTATTCTGTTGATCCTCCATCCCTGCTCATGTTGGCAACATATTTGGGATGATATCCATTGAGAAAATATCATGAAAATGGTTTCGTATTAACACGGAACTCAGCGGTAAGGCCTGTGAGATATGTGTGATTTTATTAGCTCTAAAGTGTTCCCTCCCGTTGGTCCTTTACTTGCTGAAGGTGAGTTTTAAAAGTCACAGAGGAATAAAGAGGACATATCTCTGCGAGCGGTGAGCAGGCCGCTCTGCTGACTGTAAAACAAATACCTCGTTGAACACAGAGACGAAATAGAAGTGCTGTATATTTAAACACTTGGCACATTTACAAGATAATAGTACCATTGTACTGTTTGAATTTTCCGTTTGGCTCTGCTACGCTTAAAGCTGCGCGAGATGAGATTATTACGTGTTGTTTTCCCACTAGTGAAAAGCAGATTGTACCATTTCCATTAATTGAGAAGCAAGATTCAGTTTCATTTTCTGGTGTAAGGAACGATCTTTGAAACAGTCCTTTACTCATGATAATTCAAAACTCTCTCTTCCCCTTACTTTCCTTTGAACACAGCATGCTATGTGCAGTTTGCTGACTTCCACTTTCCAAGATGTCTCTTAAAAATTCAGGCGAAATTCAAGTATTACGTGTTCTTCTAACACCCACTGCTGTAGCACCGAGCCAGGCTTTCAGAGCTATGGGGCTTCCAGTTGATGACTTGGCAGAACACAAGGCAGGTTGGATCCCTTTGAAATGAGTAGACGCTTTTATGTTGGGAATAAATATGACATGAAAGTGTGGAATTTTCAAGCTAGTTTCTTCCCAAAGGAGAGAGGAGGAGATTTCTTACAGTAGTTTGTACCTTGCAGTGGAAACTCATAAAAGTGTGTGTGAGATATGACCTGAAGTTCTTGTTTCCATGTGGCTGTGCAGGAGTGTGGGTAAAGAAGAAGAATATGTATCAAGCTTCAAAATAAGTGTTTGTTGGATCCTTGTCATGTCAATCTACAATCTCTTATTGTGCAAACTATCATTTGGCGCTGCAGTCACGCCTGTTGTTGAGTGCTGATGGTGAGGTGGGAGTTTCATCATGCCAACAAAACAATGACAGCACAACAACAACAACTGTTCATGTTGCCAATTTACCATTTACTGCCAATTCATCACAGCTTAGTTAAAGATCCCCTATCATACTGTTTTTCATCAATATATCACAGGTCTCAGATACAAAACATGTCTCTGAAGTGTTTGGCTCCAAACACCAAACAGATGATTGCAGCATTACCCATAATCCCCTCTGTTTCAGCCCTGTTTCCAAAGTGCTGATTCTCTGTCTGTTACTTTAGATCAGGGGTCGGCAACCTTTTTGATATGAAGTGCCATTTAAAAAAAAAATGTTATCAGCGTGCCAACGATCGAGAATTATCAACGGGGGGTTGGAGAGCTGGACCGCTTCGTGAACTATCAGCAGGAGGGCGGGGAAGCCTCGCCTGTGCGGAAGCCAGGTGTGTGGACCTGTCAGCGCATTCTTATTTGATTGCCAAATTTAACAAACACATTTAAATATTGGTTTAACGGCATTAATAATAAAGACGATCGTCCGTTCTGTGCATTTCTCCAGAGCACATCATGTTATGGATATTAGGGTTCATGCAGAGTGATATGAGGGATCGCTGTCGCCTTTAAAGAGAGAGATGGAAATGAGGGGGGTGTGGCTTGTGCTGTGTGTTTGGTGGATGGTAGAAG
>NW_011335101.1:0-2375 GCF_000735185.1 Notothenia coriiceps | reverse complement strand
CTAGGCTTCCCCGCGGGGACGGAGTGTTTCGAAAGACATCAAGGCACTAAGTCGGTGCAACAATGTGTTAGGTAGTAAAAACGCGTCTGTGCATTTGAGTAAGTCTTCTCAAGCTGGTCACGCAAGTGACAGGACTTCCCTAAACTTCGACAGGCATCTTGTTTTGCACTAGGAGAGAAGTTCACACACAAAGTCTGTGTCTGCGCAAATTGAAAGGTCTATAAAAGGTCTTAGGGATACCTCTTGAGGGGTCAACCGATGACTCTATTGGTGCCTGTCGGGACCTTGTCGCTTCACCATTTTACCGATTGAGTCAGAAACGGCGGGTACAAAATCCTGAGCAAGGGCCGTGTGAGATACTACTCCAAACAATCTCAACTTACCTCCCACTCCATTCAACGTGAAGTCTATGTGACGAAATTAGTTTCGAAATTGTAGCGGCTAGTCGTTACTTATAGAATTTACAACTGTTATTTATGTAGTTTTTAGTAGGCTTCGCGCAGTCGCGTTTTTGGTGGCTGGTGTCAGTGGACTCCCGGGGCGATTTTATTGACCTACCGACATGGACGGACAGTCGGAAGGTAGACACGTGTTGAACTAGAGCAAGGGAGTAACCAGTACACGTGCAAGCCAATCGACAACCCGGCAGGCAACTGCTTGGGGCCCCGGACCAGAAGGGGGCCCCCAAAGAAGGTTGATTGAAAGGTCCACAGCAACAACAACCTGAAACCCCCTTTTTAATTTACTGCAATAACATGTCTGGAAACCCCCTCTAGGGTAACCCCATGCATAGCGGCTTCATAAGTTAAGTTACATTTTTCGTTTCCGGGGGGGGGGTTGGTACTGCCGGTTGTGCGTGGTGATGAAAAGCTAGTTCGAGCGGCCCCCAGTGAATGTTTGCCTAGGGCCCCCACAGACTTTAGGATCGCCACTGTGTGGAGGACATTGTACGTCATTACGCCAAACACGTAAACACTCCTTTGAGTTTGTTTGCCCTGTTCTGCTTGAAAGCAAGTCCCTGCCTTCTGCAAAATGTTCAAACAAACACTTCAACTTGTACCATTTAGAATCTGTATGTTTGAATACTGATCTTAAGTTAGCGTGAAGTTGAAGTCGTGCTGCTGTACTCGGCTGTCGTTCCTTTTTAGCATAACGTTAGCATTTAGCTTCTGGCGATTAGATTTATGATTTGAACATTATAAAAGTAGGGTAGACACGTGGAGATTATCCGGCTGAACAAAACGTGCATTCATCAAACAGGTTCGTTTCCACAGACCTTATTTCGAGCTATTTTCCAGAATCCTATGGAGAAATCCCATTGCTTTTTATCGAGGGAACCCATGCGCAGCTTGGATCCGGGTAAGTACTCCATCCCTGGACCACTCTATTGTGAACAAATCACAACACGACAACTCACCCTCAGCGACATCTGAATCAGCGTGATTCTGTTTTCTCCTGCCGCTCCGGACAGGTAGCAGCAAATCATTGAGACACAGAACTTCAGAGCACTATCTGCTGGAAATATTGTCCGTGTCTGTGAATGTGAGTTAGTACTGGCACGGGGCAAAGCTACAACAACAAAAGGAGTCCAAAAATAGAGCTCATAAATAATTTAGAGTGACAAAATGTGAGATTTGATGGTGTTGGAGGAGTGAAGGTGAAGCTGCTTTGATCCCAAAAGATCTTTGTATTACCTCATTAAAAACCTGGATTACCTCCTGCATCAAAGTTCATCAAACTGCTGTTGGTACAATGTTCGGGAGAGATTAAGGTTTACTTCAGACTCAAGTTTAAGTGTGTTTTGGTTGGTCATTATAGTAGCTAAGTATAAGCATAGATAAGAAACATAAAGGGGGGATTTTGTGGATGAATTTGAAACATTTAGTTTGTTTGAGCACTGCTGGAATCTATTTCTTGTTGAGTAGTCTGTACACTGAAAACATGGAAACGTTGACTTTAACAACAAACACATTTCAAATAACTGTATTTGTTAGTTGATGGCAATTTGATTAAGTTGAACCTTATATTTTGTATTTAAAGTTAAAGTTATTGCTTTCAACTAACCTAATACAGTTATCGGAAACCTTTAAATTGAGCCCCAAAATTATATTTTCGTAAAATAAGAGAGAAATCTGTAAGTGAAGGATATTCTAACTTGTTCCTAATAATAAATAACGTATATCTTAAAAGTGTTTTTTTAAAATGACCTTCTGTGAGACAAGACTCTCATTTCTAGAAAAATTATGAAACCGGATGATTTTGTATTTAAAAACAAATACATAACCTTACAGTAGGGCTGCTCAATTAATCGTATTTTAATCGCGATTACGATTATGGCTTCCAACGATTACGAAAACAACGTAATCGAAATAAAA